>NC_081350.1:38006052-38306052 GCF_029784015.1 Lycium ferocissimum | reverse complement strand
TGACAAATTAATTTTACATTGACTTATACCATCATTTATGGTGTTGACCACAATAATTTCACATTAAATTTCATAAAAGTTTACATAAACTTTCAATTAGAGTTTCTTTTAAAGCAATTAGCCATAAATGATGGTGTAAGTCAATGTTTTGTGTGTAATATTTATAATATATCTATCAGAGACCTCGTAAAGTTTGTGTGAAAACTCAAATATGGCTAAATCCGAAGTCATCCATTAGAAGTCAAATGAAAAGGACATTAGGAAAGAGTACTTAACTAACAAGAAGGAAACTGAAATGACACCTAATGACTATATTTCAATTTTCAACTCTAAGTAGCAGTCAATCTATGTTCAACATAACCAGTTGAACTTCTAAAAAATCAGATCTCTGATAATAGCTATTATTTCTCATTGCTTCTCATTGTTGTTCTGCTTTTCAGCAACATTTTTGTTGTATTCTTCCATTTCCTTTTTGTAGGCTTCCATTGCTTCAGCTGCCTCCTTGTTCCAAACTTGCTTTTCTTCTTCACTCAATTCCTACACATCAAAACAATAGCTATATATCAACACACACTAAAGAACAGTCTGGTACATCAAACATTCCGCCATCACGCAGGGTCGAGGGAAGGGCCCAACCTAGGGGAGACAACTGTCATGTTGTACACACTAAATAAAAAGTACCCTAGGAGGTGTCATGTATGTAACCTGGTTGATTAGGTTCGAACCTGTGAGACAACTTTAACGTTGCTCCAAGGCTCTCCCTTCAGTAAAATGTCTGCATTTTCTACCTTCCATTTCAGTGGAAATGAGAGCATTAATGGTAGAATTGTAATGACAGGGTCGGGGAAAATGCATTATAATCTAATGACAACATGGGGGTAATGATTCAGGGTCAGGCATGTGACCGTAGGTCAGATGGAGATAACTTTACCATCAACACACATTCGGGGGGGGGGGGGGGGAAAAAAAATCTACTTTGGACTGAAAAATGTGCATTTTATACCTTCCATTTCAGCGAAATGAGAGCATTAATGGTAGAATTGTTGATTCCAGGTCTCTGTTCGACTAATTTCTTTCTTTCTTCTCTGCTGAAACGGAAGAACGATGAAGCAGGCTTCTTTGGTTTGTTAGGATCCACATTGTCTTCCTTTTGTTTCTTCTTTTGGCGATTTTCTTTCGTTTTCTGCTGGTCATAAAAACAAACCAATCAATAAGACAATTCAACTTTTACAAATTGAATCAAGAATGATTAGACCAATAATAAGAAACCTTGATTAAATTTTCTGTCTTTTCTTTCTTTTTAAGCAATTGAAGTGCTTCTTGCTTCTTGAGTTTCATCAGCTCCTCCTCTTCCTTAAAATGTTCAGCAGCTTCTTCGTCTTTCATCTTCTTATAAACTTCCATTTCTTGCAGATATTGCTCCTTTCTCTTCATTGCCATCTGCATATGTCAAAAAACCTTTCTAAGCTTCAAAAAATAGAAACATTGAGACAAAGGGGTTTCAACTTTCCAAGACAATGCCAAAATTACCTCTTCATAGGGAGCTTTTTGTGTCTCTGTCATGTTCCTCCACTCTTCACCTGTAATCTTTGCCACCTATAAAATGCGAGTACTGATTTAGAAACTATATAAACTCTATTGAAGGAAAATCCAGAAACACACAAAATAACTCATCATTTACCTCCTTCACATTCTTGTTCTCAGCAAGTAAAGCAGCTCGACGCTCATTTGTAAACAGAAAAAATGCTGATAAAGGTTGCTTTGGTTTCAAGGGGTCCTTTTCTTTCCTATAAAGACGAAATAATAAGGTGAATATAAGATTTTAAAGTTCGTCTGCACCAATAAGTATGACTCAGAGAAAGTGAATTTTACTTTTTCTTCTTGTTTTCATTCATTATAGCTCCTTGTTGGAATTGAATATATTGTTCAAGTAACTCCAGACGAACTAATAAGGTGAATATAAGATTTTAAAGTTCGTCTGCACCAATAAGTATGACTCAGAGAAAGTGAATTTTACTTTTTCTTCTTGTTTTCATTCATTATAGCTCCTTGTTGGAATTGAATATATTGTTCAAGTAACTCCATAGCTGTCTTTTGTTTCTGCTCTTCATCCAATAACCTTATAGCTTCATTTTCGCGCTTTTCCATTCCAACAATCTTCAAGTAAGATTCTTTCTCAGCTTGGTATTTTTCTTCATAAGGTTTTTTCTCGTCTGCACTTACTGTTTTCCACTTTGCTCCTAGTAAATTTCCCATCTCCTTAAACTCAGCATTTGGATTAGCTTTTTTCACCTGAAATAACAGATTCCCACTATGAAAACCAACAATACTAAAAGAACATTACAGACTCCCACTATGAAAACCAACAGTACTAAAAGAACATTTTTCAATTGAGATATGATGAAATTCTTCAAATTTACCTCATCCCAATGGTCTTTGCACCACAATAGATACGGCGGTACTGGCCTTTTCTTCGAAGGATCCACCTTTTTCTTCTCTTTCTTTTCCTCTTTGTCCATCAGAGGTACCACCATAGGGAAGTTCTAAGAAATATCCAAATTAATAAAAATGTCAGCTTTGGAACAACTAGTTACAAAAATGAACAAAACATAGAAAATCAACTGCGCCTCAATCCCAAACAATAAAAATTTCAGCTTCGATAAGAATGCCTCAAAGAAAAATCAGATCAGAGACGGGTAGCTTTGGCTCAAATGTTGTACTTCTTCGTAAAAATCCACCAAACATGCATAACTTATTTACCAAGAACCCACTAAGTTGCATTTTACCAAAACTCTTAAACTCAAACTACTAGCTTTGCCTCTAATCTGAACCTATAACCTTCCACATAATATAGATATATGTAAAATCCTACTAAGATTATCATGAAATATTAGGTCTGAACCCATAAGCTTACATTATAACGTTTAATGCTAAAACAACTTAAAAATTGAACTCATTAAATTTGAATCATGTTAAATCCAACTAACACTATCATGAAATATTAGATCCGAACCCATAATTTTAACATAATAACGAGTTTAATGCTAAAAAATCTTAAAATTTGAACTCATCAAATTTAAATCCTGAATCAGCCTCTAATCGAAAATAAGATTCAAGAATCATACCAGGGTTGGTTTGAACTCTTTCATTTTCTGCAACTTCTTGAGTTCAGTCTGAAGCTTCTCATGCTCTTTACCTCGGGCTTCGAGCTCTTCTTCCTTCTGCTTCAACATTTCTTCAGTCTGCTCCTTCTCAAGTGTCATCTTCTGAAGCTTTTCTTGCATTTCCAGCAACTCTTTCTCGAAACAACTCTGTTCTGTTTGTTGTTGCTTCGCTTTTGATGCCCCTTTCGTCTTGTTCGATTTCTTCTGGGATTGTGGTTCAAGATTCTCTTTAAAAGGCGACTGAATTACAGTTCCAGCCAATATATTGGCTTCGTTTGATGACGGTTTTTTCTGCTTCAACGCTTTTCTCGACTTCCCTTTCTTCGTGGGAACGGGGTCGGAAACAAGGGGCATTTCAGCAACAGTAGCCATGGCTATGGGGTTTGAAGAACAAAAAGGTTGAAAGCTAGAAAAGTAAAAGTTTTTTTTAATGGTATTGGTTTGGAGAAAAAAGGGAGGTTTATATAGGAAAATGGAGACCTAACGGTTAGTTTTTTGAAAATTCAGAAGCTGCTGCGTTTCAAAAGAGCGCTTTGGGTTTCAAGGCTCATAAAGTAAAGAATTTAAAAGACTTTACCGTTAGAAGAATGGGATTTGGTTTTTTTACTATATCCTTGTAACCACTCTTAAATTGGGAAAAAACTTAATGCTCCGTTCAATAGAAATCTTAAAATTAAAGCTAAAAAGGAAAATCTTTTAAACCCCTTTATTGTTTTTTTTTTTTTGAAGTAGAAGCATAACATTGACAAAAAATACTTAGAAGAAATAACTTAAATAATCGCTCACCATCAACAACATAACCATTTAAACTAAAAATAGCTGGCAAATGTGTAACATATGTATAAGTCGTATATAAATTATGTATAAAATTATATACAGTTTGTTATCTACATATACCGGCTAGGAAAAGAATCCGATGGACTATTTTTGTAAAGATCACATTTTTTCATGTGACTAAGACCTCTCTCACATATCAAGACTCTAGACCAACCTAAAAACAACACTCTTCTCAGATCTTTATTTATCATTCAAAAATGTGGAATATCAAAGAAGTAATTAGTGGAAAACTGCACCAAACTATCTTTGCTTGTGACTTGCAAATTTTATTAGTACAAGTGTACAATACAATCTGTGATTCACCACCATCAACTTCTCATTTGATACAAATCTCTATCAATACTCCAAATCCCCCCCAAAAAAAATCCCCACTACAGATTCCTGAAAAATCATGTATATATGAGAATCAGGTAATAACATTATAACCAAGATCAACTTCTCCATAAAAAAATAAAAAAAAATTATGTATAGGCAAACTGATGCATCATCAGAGGAACATAGTCGCGAGGAACACCCGTTGTGTGCCTTCGATCTCTAGTATTCACATCACAGAGTAGAGATACACAGCAAATTCTGGCTCAGTAAATGCCATCCCAGTGAATATTTGCTTAAGAAAACAACTTCCAATTCACAAGTTCATCTCATTAACCATTTAACACCATCTCCATTAGCATATCATTCCAGGTATCTATAGGTCCGGGCATACACCAATGCAAGCAGTCATTTATAACTTTTGCATTCTTATCTTTTGCAAATGGTTGGAAATACCTGTATGGACCTGGATGCCCGTCGGGCCTCATTAACGAAAGGCCAGTTACATCGAAAAGCTTTAGATTCAAACCCTTCTCAGAAGCTTTAGCTGTAGCCTTACCGATTTCCTCTAACTCAATCTCATGTAGAATTTTGTTAATCTCGCTCAAAGTAAAATTACCTTCCTTCACCGGTTCCGTTCTTTTACAATTTCCACCACTAAACCACTGGCCATTTTCGAAATGGTCAGGTGTCGCGGTCCTGAAAAAGATCATGCCTTTGTGATTCGACGAGAGAATGTAGTTGAAAAAATTTCCAAGAACTTTATGGTACGCAAAGTCAAAACCGAGCTCGGTTAAGTTTTTTTTGGGACAGTTGTGGCAGCCCAATACTGCATTGTTTTCGTAGTAGATTGCGGTTTTGACATACCACTCACCACTTGCAAATATCATATAGTCAAAATTGTTAAACTGATCTGTCCAACTCGTATCAAGTTTGTCGAGATGAAGTTCAATCTCGGATGTGGAAACTCCGTTGTAGTCTTCAAATATAGCTGCTTGTGCTAGAAAGGGGGACCAAATAACTGAAACAGTGAAGTTGTATGACGGGAATATCCATCTCCTGGATCGGTACTCCTTGTCATGGTATACTTCAATGGCTTCCTCTGCCTGAAATAGCATCATTTAATCAGATCACTTCGACCAAAGTCATGTTCATACATAGAGGATACTCCTTTCAAAAATCACCTAGTTTGGCTCAAGAAGAAACCTAAAGCTGCAGACTTTTGAAAAAAAAAAAAAAAAAGCACAAACATACAGTTAGAAGAGTGACAAGTTCACAAAATCAGAACTTTCAACTAGTGGCATCACATCCTTCTGTGGATTATACAAACAAGAAATTATAAAGATGGATAGAACCTCATAATCACTTGATGACTAGCAACAATTGCAAGCAATATATTTGCTCACCGGATGCAGAGGCGGATCTTAAACTTTAAGGGTTAAACCTTTAAGGTTCTTAATATTGAACCCATTATATTTTTAAAGTTATGGGTTCATTTGTTGCAATTTTAGTGGATTTTTACACATAAATTTAAACTCCGCGTCGACAGTATAGATTCAGATGAACCCAGTAAAGTTGCATCCTCCCTGACCGGATGGCCAGCATTAAGTGAGACATCCATTATGCCCGAAAGTCACATCCGAGATCGAAAAGTTAATAGATATCTTAGTTACATAAATGATAAGACTATAGTTTCTGCAATAAACTGACTTTTTTAGTGCTCTATAAAATTGTCATATAAGCAATCCGATCTTCAGACAAATCCAAGATGATACAAATCTCTAACTTTACACAGGAGGCTCCTTATGTCAATTACTCTAGGTCTTCAAACCGAAGTGTATGCTGAAACCTGGTACGGCAAGTTGGCTGTTGGGGTTAACCGAACTTGATAGCTTAATAATTAACAAGTTACAAGCACTTCCCAGCAGAGACCAAAAGTGGGGGGAAGCAAAGACAAATAGGAAGACCGAGGAAGATTTTAAGGCTTCAACTAAAAATTGAAGTTGAAAGAAACCATCAAACATCTCTTCAAGAAGTACAATGCCTGTTCTCACACAGGCAAAAATTCTGGCAACATTATAATTGTGATTAAAAACATTCAACAGATAACATTCAAGGTATCTCCATGTAATAGCTTCCATGCAATATAAAGTTACACACTACTTTAATGTTTGAAACACCATTACCTAAATTTAATGAGATCCAAAACAAATACTGTCCCAAATGCTGACTGGCTGTTATTCTTGGGCTGCCCCAAATGCTGTCCACCTTTTTTGAAAAATAGACAGTTCCCATGCATTTTTTATTAGTATAGAAAACTGTACTGGTCCAACCGTTTACTTCTGGACAAACTTTTCTCTACCCCATTCTTCAACAACACAAGCAGGAAGGTTCATTTTGAGTGGCACGGAGTGAATATAATCGAGAACACCAAATATGGAAGTGGAACGTCACAATCCCATCTCATCCCAAAATCATTTATTTGTACTAAATGGATAAGCAAAAATGTCCAAGGCAAATATTTAAGAGCTAACTTATTCAAGACAAGTGAGCAGAATATATCGTGCCTTAAAGGAAAAAAGCAATCCAAGCAATGAAGACCAAAAAGATCATTTGTTTATTTGATCAGTGTCAATCCTAAATTATGGCAGAAACATGGTAAAAGAACAACCAAAACTTACAAAAGTAATTTAGAGAAATTGAACGACGACTATTCAAGACAAGTGAGCAGAATGTATTGTGCCTCCGAGGAAAAAGATAATCCAAGCAATGAAGACTAAAAAGATCAATTTGTTACCTTTGAGAGTACGCAAAGAAATGATTGGACATGGTTCCTTGATATTGAATCACCAATCAACGCCCATGTTTTATTAATCATCAACTGAAGAAACTTATGTGGATTAAACTGAGGCAACTTGCAATTTCGTGGATTCCACCTCCAATAAAGATAACCAGTATCTGGCCGGCCATTCTTAATACAATTCTGATGGTCTTCAATAAATTTGCATGTCTCGTTCGTGTAAACAGGACCAGCTGGATCAGGAATCCAATCTCCAATGAAAAGGTTACACCTCCCTGCTTGCTCTATAGCACGGACAAGGAAACAAGCGTCAGTATGAGACAACGGAGATAACAAACTTGACATTCCAAAATAAGACAAATAAAGGGACAACAATAACTAATCAGCAAACATATGACGTGGAGCAAACTAAGCGAATCGAACAAAATGTAGTACTATGTACTTTGTCAACTTCAACACTTAAGGGTCGTTTGGTTGCTGGTTAGAGTTATGCAGGTATTAGTAATGCAGTTATTAGTAATGCAGTGATTAGAATGCAAGGATCAATTATGCAGAATTTAATTATTCATGTATTAGTTGTTCCATCTTCAGCCCTGCACAAAATAGTACATAGATTCCCTCATTCTTTTTATATAAGGTAAATAATTTAATGACAATTGGAGAAATCCCATGTACAAGCCGTATACCAAAAAGAGGAGAACCAACACCAAAAAATGGTTCTTTTCAAAAAGATCCAATTCTCTATCCATGTATTAGTTAAACAGGATTGTAAAATGGTAACCAAATACCGTACTTGGTATGTTGAATTTTATACACAGCGACTAAAATGCTATCAAACATGGTACTGGTTATACTGATTTTAATACAGGAATAATGCACTTCCTAACCAGCAACCAAACAACCCCTATAGGTAACAATTTCAATCACGTCAAGCCCCTCGCTAGACAACAACCCCAAGGCTTACCAAATGAAAAAACAAAGGAATAATAAGGCATCCATTCTTAGCACATTTTAACTTACTACAGCCGCAGACAAACAAATTATAGCCAATCCACTGCACACCTAAGAGCCAGAATCACTAAAGGCAACGTGAAAAATCAGAGGCGCATTCATGATCATAGCTCGATGAATACGGAATATCACTCACACACTCCTCATTTGTATAGAGCGAGTATAATTAATATAAACATAAACTTTTAAAGATTATAACTACAGTCAGACCCCTCTATATCAACCATCCTCCATATCAACATTTCATTATAACGCTCAAGTTTTCTTTGGAACTGATTTTTCATGTTATATTATATCATATGATATTATGATCTAACAGCATTTCAAACTATTATAGAGGTTTTATTGTATAACAGATCCAAAGGTACTTAAATTTCACATTCTCAATTATGCAACTCTTCTTCCATAAGGACAATAAATGATCACTAACTAGTTACATTCTTCATCACATTCTAACATTACATACTCAAAATTAGAAAACCAAGAATTGGGAAAAAGCTCAAATTACCTTCATCACCAATCTGATCTGCAATTTCAGGCAAACTGAAAGAAACTGGTGGTGGTGAAAATAGAGCCTTTTTAACAAAAGGGGTTTCTTGAACATCGACAATCACACCAGATCTTAAAAATAAAAGCCTAAAAACAAGACCAACCAACAAAATCGAAAAACCCAACATCAAAATAAAATGATTTTGCTTGTAAATAGACCTCCACCAAGATTTCCAATGAACCAACATTTTCTTCAACATTAACACTGTTTCTGAGCTCTTCTTTAATGAAAATGCATAAAAATGTAATCTTTAGCTAAAGATTTCAAAAGGGTATTTAGCTTTAGTGACAAGAAGTAGATATAGAGAGGATAATACAGTATTAAATGCAAGTTGGAACAACCGACAAATCTCTACTGTAAACAATACAGTGATAACATGAAAAAATGTTAAACAATTGATGTTTTTTCGGTTTGGAATTTGGACATTCACAGACACAAGAACCAGGGAATATTTTAATTTGCGGTCCTTAGCACCAAATTTGTATTATTGTATGTATAAAATGTGTCCTAGATCTAAAACAAATAAGAAAATTCAATTCAATTGGCCTTAAATATGATTGGAATTGAAAATAAATACTAGTAGTAGTGTTTGAAGTTGAATTTTTTTAAAAAAAAATTCCTTGTAATTTTTATGACAAAATGGCTAAACTCATAAAAAACAAAAACAAAATAATGATTTTTATTGACCAATTAAAATTACTTTTTAGGATTTATAATTGCCTCAAGATGTCTAATATATACATTATTGAATCTATAATTGCCTCAAAATGTCTGAAAATAAATTATTGGACCTTTTGAATGACAGCCAAGAAGATCTTTTATGTAAAAGAATTTAAGTAACTTAATTAGAATTAGGCGTCGTCTTAATTTCATTTTTATTGTCGTTAATTAATAAAATACCATAACAATAATATATCTCAGATCCAAATAAGTTGAGGCAATCTATATAAATCTTTACTTCTTTATTTACGTTCAATTAATATCATAAAATCAAATAATGAATAAATATATGGGATCATTTTCTCCCAAATTATGAGAATTTATCATGAATTGGCTAGTATTATGTTGGTTGTCCGTCTACTGCTACCTCTCTCCTTCATTCAAGCTTGGGCCATTTAATATAAGCAAGCTCACAAATAAGTATATATTTGCATCTAATGATGTGCCGTTTTGGTGATTGGGCTTCTTCAATACGAAGAATCCAAAATAGGGGACAACATTATTATGATTGAGAGATATACATTTTGCCTTTTATGGTTTATGCCCCTTACCTAATTGTGGTAGCATTATGTTTAGTTGATGCATTAGTTTACCAACTAAAGAAAATATAATTACTACATGAGTGCCCATTTTGGCATGTTGCAAATCTTGTACATAACAAACTATCATTAAATTTTACTATAACAATCCAGTGAAAGTAGGCTAATTAAGGATGAAGAAAAATCTAAATATTGCAACATAGCATCCGTATCTTGCATGCGTGATTTCGAGTTAACAACGAGCTTTTGTTCTTGATTCTCGATCTAATTAATAAGATGTTAGTATATTTTCACTCTTTCAATTAGATTATAGGCACTTGATTAATGAAGAGTGAACAAGATGGATTTTTTTTTGTTTTTTGGTAATGTGAGACTTTTGGACGAGAAATAATGTAGCATTCTCTAACACCTTCACATGTATAGCCTGATTTTAGAGTATAAATGTTGATTTTGATTTTCTTTTTTAAGAAGGAACAAAATCCTCTTTGATCATTGCGCTTACTACTAGTAGTAAGTTTGCCCATCGTCGAGGAAAAGAATCTCTTTTTGATTAAATAAACCCTACAAGCCTGGCTCTCTATGATAAAGAAACAAAAAAAAACTTATTCTAAGATAAAATATAACATTTAAAGAAGGAAGCTAAAGAATTCAATCAACTCTACATCATTGTGACTGAAACAATAGAATTATCTAAACCTGACTTCTCAAAAGTTAAATTACTCTCATACTCCAGAAACTTCGATGCTCCTGGCATAGCTTGTGTAAATCGAAATGGCCTTGTTTCTGCTTCCTCAAACTGAGTAGAACAAAAAGACCATAAAAACTTAATTGAATCAGTCTTCAAGAAATTCCTCTGAATTCTACGTCCATTAGGAAGACGAATCGCGATTCTGCATAGTAAATTCCTATCACACTTTGGTTCTTCAGGCAAAGGAAGATAAACAATCTTCTTATTCAACAATTGCTTTTGATCAACTTCACCATCATCAGTAATTTCATTGATCCCTTGTACTTCATTGCCTTCTTTAATTTTATCGCGAGGAATTTTTCCACAACGTTTATTGAAGTCATCAGGAATTTCATTGATCTCTTGTAATTCATCGCGTTCTCTAATTCTATCGCAAGGAATTTTTCCTTTTCCACGCTGTTTATGAATAAGATTCGCGTGATATTCTGAAGGGCTTTGATCTAGAAAAAACATGACATCCTCTAACAAATTCTCAGGCTCAACCATTCCATTCCAATAACGCATTTTTTCACCAGTTATAGGATCAATTACCAATATAACAGGCATAGTCTCAAATTTATAGTACGTACACACTTTTTTGCCCTCCTCAGTATCATCATCAACCTGCCAGAACACGAAGTTGCTTTTGATCGCCTCAGCAACAACATCGTTACTCCAGGTGTCTCGATTGAGAGTGGCAGAGGTGAATTCCTGCATGGATTGCAAATTCACTAAGAGCCATTTGTTTTTCGCTATTGCTGCATCTCTTGCGTTCTGAAATGGCCCGTTGTACATTAATTCATAGGGTGGACGATACATAGAAGCAAGACTATTGTGTCTTGTATCTAAAGTAGAAGACGATATTTCATCTGTTTCCTCATGGACAGGACTATTATTCCATGTTTCCTCGTCAAAGTTGCGTGAATAGTCACCATAAAGAACTTCACGTCTTACAGGTAAAGGAGGACGTACATCATCGTCGTCCCAAGAATTAAGAGATGCTGCTGGTGTTGGTGCTGCTACGTCGTTGTTTCCATTATAGAACAGTTGAATTGCTTCTTCAAGATTCCAGTTTGTTGCTTGAAGGAACTGTTGGGCAGTATTGGTAGTTTGGCCAACGGCGATTTCAAGAAAAGAAGAAACTAACATCTGTTGGGCGTCAGGTAATATGTAAGCCATTGCTTTGAGTTTATTTTGTTTGCTATGATTTTGTATGAGAAAGAAATAGGTAGAGCAATATGTGTATTTATAATAGTACAAGACCCAATTTGATGAGGAGTTGGAAAACTTATTTTGATTCTTACTAGGAAAGAAACTAAACAACTAAGGAATAAGAAATACCATCTCCTAGACAGTTTAGGGTTGCAAATATTTATAGTAGTACAAAATTTAATTTCAGGAATGAGCTTAGGAAACTAGCAACTACCAATCCTAAACAATTTAGGATTACCAATGTTGATTTAATTTCTACAATTATTTGTCTTTAATATGAATTTTTCCTGTAAAGAAACGTGACATTATACCAAGGGATACTTGCGTAAATATAACGTGTATAGGTATGTATATGTATGTATATTATATGTATAGGTATGCATATTAGATGTATAGGTGTTTACATTATATTCATAGAATGTATAGTATATGTATATTAAGTATAAACTATACATTACCTATTACTATCACATATTTTGTAAACTAGATAGCCGAATGGTATTTGACTGTAATTTTTATCATTATTCGCATATACTTCAACACCAATATAATTGGTAGGTGACTTTGCAACTTAAATCCATCTTCCGATGAGTAAAAGGTATAATAAATGTAAGATAATAATGCACAGCCATAGTTTGCTAAATGTCCTCGACCTGGTAGCCCGGTCCCATTTATTAACTCTACCTGATGTTGGTGTGGCAATTTGCATCTAGTGGGAAGCTTTGTCATCTCAATGAATAAGCGGATCTTTAATGTGGGTTGCCCAAATTCAACTTAATCCATCCATTTGACACCCCTAGTCCTGATCTTAACACAATTTCAGCAGTGCAAGTTTGCATGGATTTTCTTGTTCAGTTTACAGCTCTCTCTTATTGATTTTAGTGCTTAGCTAGCCAACTGGATTATGAAGAGAACTTTCAAGAAATTAGTCTTTGTCTAATCAGTGACGAGTAAATATGCCAGATTAAAGGTACTTGAAAATGTGAATTAGAGCGCGATAAAGAAAACATATGTGAAAACACGATCCATAATTCTACCTTTGGTGTAGTTGTAGTTACTCATCAGTCTCCTTGATCAGAAAATAGATTATAAGTGCAGGATAATGTTCCTTCAAGAAGTTTGCAACCATTCTATATAACAAATTAACCAGAAGTGAACAGTAAGTGAGATTCAGTACAATTGATGAGAGGCTACATTAAAGAAGATAAATCAATAAATAATTACATTATCTAAGTTTTGTCACCAAATAACATGACATTTTCTACTACAAGAAATCTACAGATTCTAGTTACACAGGCTTCATATCTAATTCACTTCAGGTTTACATACCAAAGAAGAAAACATTTATCTTTTCGGTGATCGAAAGCAACTGAAGCAAGCACCTTCAATTAAACATATTGATCTGCAATTGCTTTTGGGACTTTCATACCAAATCCATGCTTTACTTTTTCAACCCTGTTAGCAATAACAAAAGCCAGTGAAAAATCAGATTAGGTTGCACGAAAAATATCCATTAAAGCTATACAAATTCCTCTTTGAAAGATGATATGGCAAACAAACTAAAAAAATAGGCTGCATGTTTGAACTTTTTATTCAAAATACTTGATCAAATTTTGGAATTATGAATGAAGCAGTAGAAATCTTTGAATTTCGAAATAATTTGCTAGGCTTCACAGAAATTTCTCTCAGTATGTTCATCTATAGTTGGAACAGCCATTTTTTGAGAAGTCGGATATTCAATAAGAAGAAGGGATAACTATTTAGACTTAACCTGCCAACAACTCCGTCCTAAACCTTAACCATAAGAGAGATCTAATATTTATGCCAACTAATGACTTTTAATTCACCTACAGTGTTCCTGTATTCCTGTAATGTTACAAGCATAAGTTCATATGATTAGCTTTAGATTGCATAAGTTCATATGCTTAGCTTTAGAAATTTCCTGTAATGCATGCATAAGTTTCGATGTAGGTAATAAAGCTAGGTCCTCAGGAAGATGTGAACTTTAGCTTTTAATCGAATAGGTAACTCACGTTGGGGCAAGTTTGCCAAGGCCGTCAAGTTCTTCACCAGTGTGTTCATCGATAACGCTTCCCGAGATCTCAATGAAATAAGACTTATTTTTTGTGATAGGAAGACCTCTGCTCTCAAGTAGATCTAAATCTTTCTGATGGAGCTCGCGTCCATTCACGTAGATCCCTGTATTCCCAGCAGCACAATCTTTTGGGATTGGATAGTTAAATTCTTCTATTTTTGGCTGCAAGCAAAATTAGTAATACTTCATCAATTTGGTAATCCATAAAAATTCATCCAAGAGATATGTTCTATATCAGACAGTATCGAATCATACCAGAATGACGCCAAGGCAGGGATGGCCCATCACTCCCCAAAAGCCCGCTCGGTAGTCATACCTAGTTCACAATTTAGATAAGAGAGTTTGAAGTCAAATTTCAGATATCTAAGGTTGTTATCATATTAAAAAGCAAAATCGCATCCACAAGAAAACAATCATTTAGCATCACAATGTAAATTTCGCTACAAGGACGAGGTGAGAAAATGACAAAATTGGTCCCTTATGCTTGAGGGTAGGTTCAAAACAGTCCCTCAAGTGTGCACTTAACAGCTTTGGTCCTCTAAGTTTGCCAAAAGTTAACACTTTTAGTCTCGGTCAAAAATTAACTATAAATACTAGAAAGTCCAATCATATATTAAAATACGCAACACAAAAACTACATTAGACATTAAATAAAAAAAATAGCAAAAATTACACCTCAAAAGTTACACCAGACTCTAGAAATAAATTTAAAATAGCAGAAATTACAAAAATTGTACCTATAAATGTGAGTTTCCTTTTTTTCTTTTTCATAGTTCCAGTCATATTTGACGGAGACTAAAAGTGTTAACTTTTGGTAAACTTAAAGGACCAAAACTGTTAAGTGCATACTTGAGGGACTAATTTGCACCTACTCTCAAACATAAGGGATCATTTTTGTCATTTTCTCAGGACGAGGTGAACAGAATGAATTTCTTCTCAGCAATTACTAGCATCCAGAATTATGAGAAAGCAAACAAGAAAAGGCCGAACTAATAAGCATTGTTAAACTACTATATCACATAATATCCGTTGTCCTTCTCAGTACAGATGTACTTACCAGTAATCTCCTGGCTGAATGGGCCCAGCTAACTTCTCTGCCTTCTTAACAATGCGATCTGGTATCGGTCTGCCATTCACAAACACATTTGCTCGTACGTTCTCTGAACTTTGATGAGATCTTGATAATTCTCCAAGGCTCCTTTTTATAAAGCCCATAAAAGAATCACCACCCTTGTAACTTTTTGATAAATTTTCCTCTTTGCTTGATTGAATCGATTCCACAGACACAGCACTATGTACAAATCCGTTCGTCTCCATTTCCACTGCCATAGATAAATCTTTAATAGAATTCTGCCTAGAGGTACTTCTGTTTTCCTTCATGTCCTCCTCCTTCCTGTATTTTTCCACCACGTCTTTGGGAGAAACACTATAAGCATGGTCGTTTTGAGAAGAATCTAGAAGCGGTAGAGGATCATCTTCTAGGGGCATTTCAGTTGGACTCTCTGGACTTAGCTCATCTTCAGAAAGACTAGACGATGAGAAATGACCATTATGCCCCTTCTCAGCTTCAGTGGAATTTGATTTCTGACTCCTGGAAGGTGACTCGAGCTTAGTATCGGTGAAATGGTAGTTAGAGTTATCATAATCATCAGACCAAGGGCTCATCTCATCATTCGTAAAACCACCATTAGCATTTTCAAGATTCTCATTTGCAGACAGTTGTTTCACTACTGTAGGAACGGATGCACCTGACTCTTTGCTACCGAGTTGGAATATAATTATGGACGAACAGGATCCACATCTCATTTTCTTCTCGCTCTTTCCTGTTATCATTAGTTTCTTAGGCAGCTTCAGCAGCTCAAAGCAACCACAGCACGTAACGAAAGGTGCCCCACCTGCTATAGGTTGATATACACGTCCAACTCTATGGGCAACAACCACTCTTCTCGGATAACGCTGATTACCAAGGCCACCATTTTCTGACTCCAAGTCACTATGACTTCTAGTAAGCCGCCGCCCTTCATGATAACCCACAGAGTTCATGTGCTGATGTAGAATGGGATTAGCAGGGCCGTTTCGTGACCTTCGGGTGCCAAAACCGGAGGGTTGAATCACGGGAGGAACATGATAATTTCGGTTCAAGCAATGTGAACAAGAGCATGAAGATTGGTGGTAAAGGGCTTCATGCGGATGTGGTATGAAGAAGTTATCCGCATGATGCCCAGGATGATGTTCAGGGTATGTTGGGGTAAAATGCTGATACGGCATCTGACGGGGAGGCTTTCTGAGCATTTGCTGGCGATATTCCAGTCCATATCCAAGAAATTCATGTGAAAAGTTGTTTGAAGGATAAGAGTCTGGCATCATTGAACCACGTGCACCATTATAAGGAACATTTCCTTGATGTCCATATGTGTATGGACGCTCTTGAATATTCTTAGATGGACCATAATACCCCTGGTTATGCACATCATACCTGCTAGAAGGATCAATGGATGTTGAAGCGATCCTTCCATCAACAGGAACCCAATCCTTAGGTTTCTCAGAAACATCACAAGTTCGGCTAAGTTGGTCCTTTAATTCATTGATCTTCCTTAAGAGCTCGGCTCTATTGCTCTCCAAGTCTGGAACTCCAGCTACCCCATCCAAACCACCATTGTACCTCCTATGGTTAACAGAGCCATAGTAAGAACCCATGTCATTTTCTAAAGGCCCTTCATTAGGACCATTCGCATAAGATCTATCCATGTACCGACTGTCCATAGGTGGTCCTGAACCTAGTGAATCCATCAAAGGCCTTACCTTTTTAAGCCCGTTGCTAACACCGAGACCGACAGATTCAACAGTATTAATCTTTCCCCAGTAATTATCCACCCCAATACTATGATCCCTCTTGCCTTTAGAAGTACTACATTCCTTGTCATCATAATAGTTATCTCTTCTAAACCTAGTATCTAACCTCGACTTAATTAAACTTGGTTCACCCTCTCTGGCTTTATCAAAATCATCCAAAACTTCCTTATCATTGGATCCTGAAATGACCCGACGATGTGAAACCATTCTTCCATTATGACTTCTCCCTTCTGTCAGCCTACCCTGTTGAAATTCACTACGTTCCTCATCAAAATCAGAAACAGTATCTACAGTCATAGCAACGTCTCCTCTATCAGGAACTGCTCTAATCTTTTCACCATCTGATACCTCAGACAAGCCATCATCCAAAATCCCCTTATTTTTTGCTGCAACACCATAATAACAAGCAAAAAAAAGAACTTTAGAATCTTATAAACAAGATTCAGCTCGAAACTTATCCTACCATATATGCAAAATATTACAAAAGTGCTGCTATATTGAATATAGGAATACTAAAGAAACAAATGCACAGGGAGAAAGTGTTCAATCACTATGTGAACAGCCTCATCCAAAAGTTTAAACCATTAGAAATGGCACCTTTTACTTATTCATCTTCAATTCGTCCCCTCACGCGGGGCTGAATCTTTTCTTAGACCAAGCAAGTTGAAAATAGTTTTTGGTGAATCAGTGAAGGTGAAACTTAGTAGGCGTTTGGCCATAGATTCCAAATAATTTTCACTTCATTTGGAATTTATGAAGTTGGAGTTGTGTTTGGTTATACATTTTGCAAAGAAGAGAAGTAAGCACTTTATTTGGAATTTATGAACATGGAGTTGGAAAACAGGTTTGGAACACTTTTCCAAATTTGGAATTCAACTCCGAGTTGGGTTTGGAATTTTTATCACCTAAAACTGATTTTGAAATAAAGTGAAAAACTATTCCGGAAAAAAGTGAATAATTTTCATGGCCAAACAGCTTAATTAAGAAGTCAAGATCTATGTCTGCTCAGACAACAACAACTATGCATCAGTCCCAAATAAGTTCATGTCAGCTATATGAATCCTTACTATTTATTTAAGCTCATCTTATAACAACTACGCCTCAGTCCCAAACAAGTTCGTGTTGGCTTTATGATCCTCACTGCTTCACATAAGTTCGACTCGTGTCATCATTTACTCAAACACCATCTTAGAATCCACTCTAATAGTTTAAACTTTTCTATGATTAGTCCTACATAATTCAACAGAAAATATAGAGTAATAGATTAATAGAGACAAAAATACCTCTGAGAACAGTACCACAACCACCACATTGGTAAACAGAAAAATCATGCAGCTCAGGGAGAAGATTTCCACACTTAGGACAACGAACCAATCGAACATTTGAAGAAGCTTCCGCCATTTTCAAGAACCCAAAATTGTGAAAAAGGTTTAAAAAAAAAATCCCAGATACAAGTTCAATTCAAAGAACAAAATCAAGTCTTGAACTTGAAAAACTTACGCAAAAATAGCAAAAAGGTGATAACTGTATCATACAAGAAAAATAACACAGTGATTGAAAAAGAAATATTCCCAAATCAAAGCTTAATGCAAAGAGCAAAATGGGTTCTTGGACTTGACAAATTTAGGAAGAAATGCAACAAAAGATAACATTATTGCTCATTGGTATACAAGAATATACACCAAACTGAAATAGAAAACTTAATGGAAAGAGCAAAAATAGGTTCTTAGACTGGACCAATTAAAGTGAAAATGGCAAAGATGACAACTTTAACACTTTGAAGTACAAAAGCAACACATAAAAAGAAAAAGTGTGAAACAAACTTCACAGTACAGTCCAGAAGAGAAGGTAAAAAGAAAAAGAAAAAAAACCAACAATTGCTTGTTCAAAAAAAAAAAAAACAACTCCCAAATGAAAAAATGGGTTCTTGGACTAGACCGATTTAAGTAAAAATTGCAAAGATGATAACTTTAACACTTGAAGTACAAAAGCAACACATAAAAAGAAAAAGTGTGAAATAAACTTCACAGTACCGTTCAGAAGAGAAGGAAAAAAGCCAACAATTTCTTGTTAAAAAAAAAAAAAAGGTTTGTAGAATTTGATGTTCCCAAGAAAGAGGAAAGGGAAGGTTTGGATTTGGAGGGAAGAGAAGAAAAGAGAGAATAATAGTGACCCGTTTCTAGACAATTTCTTGCTTTTTTCAGATTACATTATAAAGTCATATCCTTCCGTCTCAAATTATCTGTCGCACGTGTTAATTTATTTACAATTAATTACTTTTTCTTTTATTTTATTTTTAATATAATTTTGTTATTAATAAAAATAATACGTAAATAAAATAAGTATTTAATAAAGAGATTATAACTTGAGACAACCTCTCCTAATTAATACTATATTTTAGGGGACTAGTAAAATAAAAAGGCAACATACAAACAGAGGGAGTAAAGTCATAAATGACAACAATTTTGAAGATACAGGGGTACCAATATTCGCAGCAACAAACGATGTCGTTAGGTTTGGTAAATTCTAGTAAACGACACTGTTTTGTTTTCACTTTAAGGCGTGGTTGATAAATCGTTTTCAAAAAAAAAAAAATAGGCTTTGACGAAGCCAAAGAGAGAGCGATGGGGCCTGCTAGCTGTTTGTTTTGTATATTTAGTCAAAAGCAGTTTTAATGTGGTCTGCTCTGCCTCTTGAGCGACTTGGTACTCACTTTTTTTTTTTTTTTTTTTTAATTTTAATTGGTACTCACTTTTTTTTTTTAATTGTGGCAATTCATACCGGGGTTTCTATTGTTGCACGACTAAATTTGAATTTGTATAAAGATCATGTATTGTGGCAGGATTAAATTCAAATTTATGTCGGGGTCTGTATTGTGGTACGATAAAATTTGAATTCATATAGGAATGTGGCACAATTAAATTCGAATTCATATCGAGAAATTCACGTTGAGGATAATGCGTTTTCTAACGAAGACGATTTTATATTTAAGACTCTAATACGAGACTTCTTATTGAAGATAGAAAGAATATTTTTACTGTTTTGCCGCGGTCTTTATTGGGGAATTGGTCCTCATCCTTATACTAGTTGACAAGATCTTGTTTTCTTTGCCCTTATCTTTCTTTTCTTGACTTTGGTTTCAAAAGTGCACTAGGGGCAAATCTTTGTGGATATTAGGATATGAAACATTGTTGTCTTTGAAGTACAATGTTCTTTTTCTTGATTATTGAGTATTTGTAACTCTCAAATCTGATCATCTCTGATTGGCGCCCACTAGGATGAATTGTTTGGTTCACAAATAAAATAATGGTGGGATTATAAATAATAATAGTGGCCTATTTGGTAATACAATGTTTTTTTTTCCCACCTAGTGTTCAGTAATCCCGATTAAATATAGGATTGTGCCGGAAAGTTCCACATTGGGTAGTAAAGTGCTTCCTAACAGAAGCAACTTCATATTGTTATTACATTATGTTAACAACTAACCTTGAATTTGAGAATTCGAATAGAGGAACTTCAACCATCTCATCACACTCCTTGTTCTTTGCTAAGTGCAACATGTTATCGATGTTGTCTTCTTAGTTGTAGCAATCCTAGTTTTTTTTTTTTTTTTTTTTTTTAAAATAAACTGAACTATATTGATTTCACATTTTTTGTGGAAAAAATTTCTTTTGTAATTCCTAACCAAAGGATTCAAGAAAATACTTTGCTTCGCACTCCTGACTTGTATGCAAATATCGACCAAGGGTTTAATTAAAATCTCTCTTTATTACTTGGTTAAGGAACAATGCCTTGCCACCTTTTTTCTCTAAGGAAATTAGAAAGGGGATTACAAGGTAGAAATCGAACTTTCACCTACAAAATGAAAATTCAGTTAGTCAAACCAAGTGGACCACTAAGATTCTCCAACTATTGATTGATAATTTCGATTAGAACCGGAAAAGAGAAAAGGGATGATGATTATTTTGGTTAAACTCTTGGAACATTGGACTTTTCTTTCTTCATTGTGCATCCAAGAAGACAGTTGACTTGCGGCCATAAACTTAGATCTTCGAGAATAAGAATTATTTAACGTGACAATTTTGACAAATGAACGGGTCAAACTATGACTTATAAGTAGTACGATATATTGTTATTAACAGCATAAAAGGTACAATCTAGTATCAAATTCAACTATTTGATGAAATATAGGAACAAAAATAATTAGGAATCATTTGGTGCTAATTATTTATTATCTTATGAATAAACAACTGATCGCAGTCTATTAGTTCTAAGGTTGATATTTACATTTGAATAGACGTTGGGAATAAAAGAAGATACCTACTTACTTACTGCATACCTAAGCGGAAAGTGAAATTTTCTTCGTATATATTATGTTTCACATATTATCGTCTTTACTTTACTCCTTATATTAGGGTATCTGGCTTCGTTGTGGCCAAGCTTTTATAAATTAGAACCACCCATCAGCTTATCATGCATCTTACAATAATAATTATTAGGAAGAAGATGCAAGAGTTAGATTAAGTTTTTATCAAAAGATAATCGATGTTTAGAATTTTAAAATAAAATTTTAGGTGAAATGGTTGCATTTTTGCTACCTGCAAATTAAACTAAGGGTTGAACAAGCATTTGCCATCCACGATTATTATACGGATCATGATGCAAGTGAGGATGACTTTAAGCTATTGGAAAATCAATTATAGTAGTATAAGATGAAGAACTAATTAACAAGTTTGAATTTTTTAGGTTTGACTTAGTAAATATTCCAGTTTATTGGAGTATTGTACAATAAATTTATTTTTTAAATCGTAGATATTTAACAATAAATGCCAACCAACGTGGTACCCGTAATGATTAAAGAACGATCAGGTGTAAGCAAGAAGACTAGACTAGTTGATTGTTTGCAACCATAAATATTCCTGGAAAATGTTTTGATTTTCTTTTCCTTTTAGCTAAAGCTAATTCTAGTTGTTTGTTTCAGAAGTTTCATAGGTAACATACTTTTGACATAAAGTAAGCCCTAAACCTCATCAAAATTCTACTAGAATTCATAATTAAAATCATAATGTTGCACCAATAAGGATTGTGGCGGAATAGATAAGATTCTTTTATCCTTAATTAGAAGTCTCGGATTCAAATTCTGGGTATAAAAAAAAATTAGTTAGAGAACGGTTCCCCCTTAAATAGCCTTACGTGATGCAAATTTGAATTAATCGAGATCTCAATACGGACACCAAATATTGTGTTGGACACAAAAAGAATCACAATGTTGCGACTTGTCTCATATCTCAATGCAACTCAATTGGATTTTTATCTTCTTATACATAGGTTTTGGGTTGGTCTTCCAAACATTACTCCTATCATTTCTTATTTGGCGTCCAACATTTTGGTACACTTTAAGAATAAGAAAACCATTTCACAATATTAAATAATTCTTGTTGTCCTTAAATGAGTAATTAATAATTATATATCTTCTTAGAGCAACAACGGAGGAATTAAAATATAACAATTAATGTTTTCATCTTTTTTTCTCGTTCGATGTCTGGTATTCGTTTTAGAGTCCAAATAATTGGAATTCTCGTTAGAAATCCCACTTTGGAGTAAAAGTACTTCCTACCAAAGGCTACTCTGTTATCACAACTCGAACTTGAAACCTTTAGTTAAAGATCAAGGAATCAAGGACTGGAGCCACAATGGCAGTTACGGGTGTAGTAGAATTTAATAACTTTGGCTCAAACCCTTTATTTGTGTTAAATAATTTATAATATGTACAAATGATCTATATCCAGGACGCAGTAAGTTAAAAGAATTGTGGTCCAAAACCCACGAACTGAAAAATCATGGTTCCTTCTTTGGAAGGAATACTTACTCCTCAACCATGAATTCTCAACCTTCGTTGGTAATTAATGATTTTTTAATTCATTTTCTAAAATCACAAATGTTTTTTAACCTTTTTTTTTAAAAAAAATTAAAGTATAAAACGGACCTGATTTGTAGTTTCTAACCTTTTATTTCCCAAAAAAAAAAAAAAAAAAAAAAAAAAAAAAAAAAAAAACTACTATCAGACAGACTATCGTCCAATGTACACTTGAATAAACGGCAGTTTCACGTTGTATCCATTAATAATCAATATGGTACTCATTTTCTGCAAAGATTCTTGGACACACGTATAATGTACAGTGATGTGAATTACATGTGACTTGACTCAGACAATCTTAATCAAACTCATCATCTATCTTCTGACTTTAGACTCCTTCTCCATGACTCGTTGCTTTCTCCTAAATGCAGCGGCTAGAATACGTTTTATCAGTTTATCTGAATCATTAACTTTATTCAAATCATGTTTTATCTTAATTCATCAAATATGTATAAATTATTATTTTAGAATTCAATAACTTAAAAGAAAAATAATGTTAAACTCATAAACTTTAAATTTTGGCTCTATCTCAGTCTAATTCTACATCAAAGTATCAAATGTGTATAAGATAAAATAGGATATATTTACAAAATATGACTATATTTTTCAGTTTACAAAACATACCAATAAATTTCTTACAAAACATATATGAAAATTTTGTGTATGAGAACGGTATGAAATGCGTATATCTCGCTCAAAACTTAAAATTTTCTCTCAGAATTTTGTGTATGAAATATGTATATCTCGCTCAAGACTTAGAAATTTCGCTCAAATTTGTGTATGAAAATTATATTATGAAATATGTTTATCTCGCTCAAGACTTCGAAATTTCACTCAAATTTGTGTATGAAAATTATACAATGAAATATGTATATCTTGCTCAAAGCTTAGAATTCTCACATTTTTCGTGTATGAAAACTCTATAAAAACGGTATGAAATATGTATATAACTGTATAAGTTTTGTATAAAGTTCATGTTAGGTTTTTGGAAATTTAATACAACTACACCAACATTTTGTACAACTTTCATACAAATTTAATACAATTTGTATCTAGCTTCAAATCCTGAGGAAATTTAATACAACTATAACAATATTGTATACAACTTTCATACAATATCAATACGTTTCGAAATAGTCCAAAATCAAAATAGATGTTTTTGTTTCTTCCGAATTTCTAAAGGGGCAATTAACTCAACTGTCTTGTGTACACCCACAGGTTCCCCTGCTACTTCAGTTCTACCGCCCTATCATCTTCTTGTTCTGAATCTTGATTACTTTATATAGGTAAGAAACGATTAAATCCATTAAATCATACTCCATATATCACACTTGATTATTGGTTGAAGAAATTCATACTTGGGCCGGGGCTTAGCCGGAAAGCATGGATGAAACAGAGTGTCGGCGAGTTTTTTTTTCCAGATCTGAGCAGATTGTGAGAGAGAAGGGAAAGGAAAGGGTCGGTTGTTTTTTTTTTCCAGATCTGGACAGATTAAAGAGGGGGAAGGGAAGGATGGACTTTTAATTTTTTCAGATTCGTTATGTTTTGTAATTAAGTTCGTATGTTTTGTAAATAAGAAAAATATTCTTATGTTTTGTAATATAGAGTCTTAAGTAATATTATTAGATCATTTTTCTAATTAATAATTATTTTGGCATCAAATATCTGCAAACACGGGATTTCACTGTTTGAAAATTCAAATAAGTCAATAAATAACTTAATATGATAAGACATCCCCTGGGGGATGACGCGCAGGAACACAGCAACGTGTTGGCTGTGGTGTGGGCTGGCCCAATTGGTTAATTAATGTGGGCTGCCCCATTTTCAAGTGGGTTTGTTCATGCAGTTGATTCATAGAAATTGTACAGGGTCATTCGCACAAGCTTTTATTTTGGGGTGCTCTTTAATTTTTATCCCTCAAATTTGTGGTCATCATTTTTTGGCACGGCATAACTTAAATTTCGCTAGGCATAGTTTACATTTAGTTTCGGCATATATATTATAACATCCACAAGTTATGGCAGACAAGGTAAAACTTTCAATGCTCAACATAATTTAAAAAAGAGTTTAAGTTTAAATTTCGCTCGGCATAATTTACATTTAGCTTCGGTATATGTATCATAATACCATACAAGTTATGCCGAAAAAGGTAAAATTTTCAACACTCGACGTAATCTGAAAAATACTACACAACTTATGTTACATAACTTAATTCCTACAGAAGTTGTACCGAGCGAGACAAAAGTTCCGTTTTTAAAGATAAAAATATTACAAAACTTATATTGAGCAAAGAAGTTCTGGATATTTTCATTAAATAAGTAGCAGGGGAAAAATTAAAGACTACGGATATGAGGGGCAATAAGCACGTTTGAAGGCAATCCGTGCAAAAAAAGACAATTGTACCTGGTAGCCAGTTTTCATTATGCTATTTAAATTATATTTTGTTGTAAGTTGGATGCCCATTGTCACGACAACCCCATTATGCTATTTAAATTATATTTTGTTACATAAGTTGGATGCTCCATCACATGAACTTAAGGCAACTTGTACAAGTTGGATGCCCCCCAAAGCCGTCACATATACATATAACTTGGGCACCAAGAATACTAACACAACCCCAAGTATGTGTGTGGCCACCAAGTTGTTAACTCAAATTCCACCCACCATAATACACATATATATATATTTCCTCCAAAATATAAATAGGAGTTCATTTGTAGGGGTTAGATATACAATCAATTCCTCTCTATATACTAAAGCATGGAATACGATTCTTGTGTATTTACTAAAACCATAAGTCTTTATTTTATAATACGTTATACATAAAGACGTAAGTAAAATCATCATATCTCGTACAAATACTGTTGTCAAAGCCTCGAACGCCATATTGATATATATATATATATATATATATATATATATATGGCAAATCTTTCTAAACGTGAATTTGTTGCCACGAATGCGTGGGGATATGAAGGTCGAGCTATGCACGAAAGCTACATATTCTAAAAAATCATGCTTTGACTCGATAGAAATAGACAAATCATCTTGATGTCATGAGAAATCAATGCTGTGTCAACGATAGTCATGATAAACCTAAATCAAACCTATTTAAAAAGAAAAGGGATCGTAGACACGTACTAATCAAGACCATGCCCCGGAAAGCAATGATATTCCTTTAAGACCATCACCTATCGACGAGAGCTTGAAAATGGAATATCTCACATAGAATCTTTTTTAAAAAGATCCTCTTCCAATCATACAAAAGACATAATGAATAGTTTAAAAGATGTAGATAAGAACCACATCGTAAGATGAGTTCGTGCTTCAACTAAACAGGTTGTTTTGATTGGCTAATCCAAACTTAAGTCTCTCGGCTTCTAGATCTTTTACAACGTCATTAGATACCAAACATTGGGCTTAGGAATCAATTCCAAGCTCACTTTATTTACAAAAATTTATTTCCCTATAAATTCAACAAACCCCGAGGTCAACAAAATATCAACAACCATACTAGCAACATCAACAAGCAATTCAAAACACATTCTAACCATTTTCCACGTTATTCGAGTATGCATTTACATCCAAACCAACGCATACAATCAAACCAACACCGATGATCACACATTCAAGTACTAGTCCGAGATCATTCAAACAAGATTCAAGAATATTCACAATATTCAAAACAATCCCATCTTCAATATAATGGTGGTCGAAACCTCACAACTTAATGAATTACAACAATGAATTCATGAACTACACCAACAATCCACACGTTAACAACATCATTCCCATAATTCAAGAAACTACATTAAAATCACATTAACTTCCAAATCCCCACACGATTATAATGATGGATCATTTTCGCCATTACATGATAGGCAAAAAAATACTAGGTAAAATTAGTTGATTCCTTCTACACCAAAAACGTGGTCATGGTACAACATTAACATCAAAAAAGAATTTCATCCATTTCCACACACTTCAATATGCATGATTCATAACACATGTAAAAGGAGATTGAACCTTTACCTTTTCCACTTAGTTCTTCAACTTGGCTATGGTTTGCACCTGAACTAACACTTGTTCTTCGCTACTCCAACGACCCCTCCATGTTATTATACACCTTCTAAAGAGTTGAAATGCTTGAAGAAAATATTTTTTTTGGATCAATTTTTCCTTGCTCTTTCTCGGTTTGGCTATGGCCGAATGGCCTCCTTCTTATTTTCTCCAAGTTTCTCCAATGTTCTAAGGGTGAAGATGAATAATATGATCATGTCATCTTTTATCTACATATAGTATTAATGTGGGCTATGGAACGCCAGCCCTTTTGATCATGAAATATTAACTTTTCTAAATTCACTTTTAACCCCAAATTTTCCTTAATATTTCATACCAATAAAATCGCAACTTATGCCTTAAACAAAATCATGGTTAAAAGTCTCTACCTCGTATCGAAATAGCCTTGTCTTAACTTTCCAAATGTCCCAACGCACAAAAAGATAACACCCATCACATGAAGCAAAATTGGATGCCCATCACATGAACTTGGGCGAAGATAATGTGGCCACCAAGTTGTTAACTCAATTCCACCCACCAAATTGTTAACTTATCCTATAAATAGGAGTTCATTTGTAGAAGTTAGATATACAATCAATTCTCTCTATATACTTCTTTCTTGTATATTTACTTCATAGTCTTTTATTTTATAATACGTTATCGCACGAGAACGCCATCCGAGCAAATACTTTAAAAATAGATGACTTTATTTTTCTTAATTAATGGCAAATCTTTATAAACGGATTTGTTGCCTTATATAGTTTAGATATTTTCATCCATGTTGATAAAACTAGTAGCTATAATAGTTATGATTTCCATGAGAGCTTGAAAATGGAATATGTAAATAAAGTCGTCTTTGGAATAATTTAAAAGATAGATATGCGAAGATTTGTTTAATAATAATATCTACTTTCATGTTCATGCGGTGAAAATATCTGATCATATTCTTTCATTTTGAAGAATATATGAGAAATTCCTCTAGTTAACAACATAATGAATTATTTTTATTTGGATAATGCAAATTTTTGCCATTCTAGGCAATCATGAAGATATTTGTGTGATTGATCTTCTTGATGTGTGGAGGAAAGGGGCCTTTGGTCACGTACATGTCGTAACCAAAACATCTAGTTGAGCTTTATATTCAAAGATGAGAAATACATTTGTCATTTCTTTGAACTCCCCGAAGGAAAAATAGAAAAGGAAATAGTTTAGATATTTTCATCCATGTTGTTACTAGTAGCTATAATAGTTATGTTTCCATAGTTATGTAAATAAATTGTAATGCTTTGTTTAATAATAATAAGAGCTTTCATTTGAAGAATATATGGAAACTATATTTAGATCAATGACCAATCATGAAGATATTTGTGTGATTGATACGAACTACACATGCCATATTGGAAGATGCATTATTCTCTTTTTATTAAGAAAACTAAAATCGAAAGTGGAAGATGCATTATTCTCTTTTTATTAAGAAAACAAAATCGAGTTCGTTATACTTGCTGTTTATGTTGATGACATAAACCTAATTGGAACTCCAGATGAGCTCCAAAAGGCGATTGAATATTTAAAGAAAGAATTTGAGATGAAAGATCTCGGAAAAACAAAACTTTGTCTTGGTTTGCAGGTTGAACATTTTAGCAGACGGGATCTTTATCCATCAATCTGCTTATACCGAAAAAGTTTTAAAACGATTTTACATGGACAATGTGCATCCTTTAAGTACTCCAATGGTTGTTCGCTCACTTGAAGTAAGTAAAGATCCGTTCCGATCTCAGGAAGAAAATGAAGAGCTTCTTGGCCACGAAGTACCATATCTTAGTGCAATTGATGCACTTATGTATCTTGCTAACGCTACAAGACTCGACATAGAGTTCTCTCGTTAATTTGCTAGCAAGATATGGCTTCTTCTCCTACACAAAGACATTGGAACGGAGTTAAGCATATATTGCGATATACGAAGGAACTAGCGATATGGGTCTATTTTATACTAACAAAGGTAGTATAGGTCTTGTTGGTTATGCAGATGCAGGTTATTTATCTGATCCACATAAAGCTCGATCTCAAACGGGCTATCTGTTTACATGCGGAGGTACTGCTATATCATGGTGATCTACAAAGCAGTCCATTGTTGCTACTTTTCAAATCATGCTAAGATAATCGCTATTCATGTAGCAAGTAGAGAATGTGTGTAATTGAGATCAGTGATACATTTCATCAGAGAAAGATGTAGCTTGAAGTGTGATACAAAAATACCACGTATTATATGAAGATAATCTTTTGCATGCATAGCTCAATTAAAAGGAGGTTTCATAAAAGGAGATAGAATGAAGACATTTCACCAAAGTTATTCTTCACACATGATCTCGGAAGAATGGTGATATTGATGTGCAACAAATCCGTTCAAGTGACAATCCTGCAGATTTGTTCACCAAATCTTTGCCAACTTCAACTCTTGAGAAGATGATATTCAAGATTGGAATGCGAAGACTCCAACATCTGAATTTTGGTCTTCGTCAGGGGGAGTGAAATACGTGTTGTACTCTTTTTTCCTTAACCAAGTTTTGTCCCATTGGGTTTTCTTGGTAAGGTTTTTAATGAGGCAGCTCTCAAAGCGTATTACTAGATATGTGTACTCTTTTTCCTTCATTAGGATTTTTTTTTTCCCACAGGGTTTTTCCTAATAAGGTTTTAACGAGGCACATCATCTAATTAATGGACATCCAAGGGGGAGTGTTGTAAGTACACATATACTTGCCCACCAAGTATGTGTGGCCACCAAGTTGTTAACTGATTTCCGCCCACCAAATTGTTAACTTATTTCCTCTTATAAATAGGAGTTCATTTGTAGAAGTTAGATATACAATCAATTCCTCTCTATATACTTCTTTCTTGTGTATTTACTTCATAGTCTTTATTTTATAACATATTCAATTTTTTTAGATAAATTGTAGGTTAGAGCTAGCAATTAAATATGAAACAAAACAAAAACCTACCAGCTCCTCCTCCTTAATTATTGCATAATATCTATACGTCAAATTCGACCAACAACTCAGATCAAACAAAAGAAACTGAACCCAAATAATGTTTATGCATTGAAATAAAATAACCTGAATCGACAAGCAAATGTAACCTCACTACAGAAAATACTATGAAAATCTAGAAGAAGAGATATTCTGAAGAAAGAAAGAGAGAGATATGAGGCTAAGGAAAAGATCAAGCCATGGAAGTAGTTTATGTGTAGGTGAAAAGGAAGAAAAGAGAGAGATTCTCAATTCTAATATTAATTTTGGATTTGAAGTTAGGTATAAGCATTTGAAGCTTGAAATTTTAGATATATATGTCTGAAGTTAGGCTTTGACAAACCAAACTTTAGATTTATAGACCCAGGAGTCTAAAGTTTGTAGTTTTTATTTCTCGGTCATTTGGAAGCAATATTCACGAGCACAAGAATGTTTGACATCAACCTCCACTACTAGAGAACTTACAATATAGGTTTATTTTTAAATCATAATTAATTAATATATATTTAACCTTATTTTTTGTTTAATCATGATAAAATAAAATGATTTAGTCTAGAGAGAAGTTAGTGATCCTCATAACGAATAGATAATTTACACAAGAGGGGAAAAATCTAAGTTCTTCCCTTAGAATTAGACAGATTATACTAAAAGGAGTTGCCAATAAGTTCTTAATCGATAATAATTGGTATAATAACAACTTACTATCATCAATCACATGAAAGCAAATAAAAAAAAAAGAACATTCATTCAATTACACCTTCTCATTTTTGTGAATTAAATCACCACTAATACTAGAACAAAAGCTATTAAATCTCCTCTTAAGCTTTCTCACCTTATTTCCATTATTAATCTTTTCACCTCCCTTTGAGCTATCAAACCTCCTCATCTTCAGTACGGCTATCTCCGGCTCCGATTCCGTCGTGGACGGTGAAGATCCCTCCAGCACCGGCAAGATCATTGTGTGCCGTTCGATCAAATGAACAAGTGAAACTAACTCAAAAGAATCATATAATGGGCTACCACAATCCCATATAATAGAAGAGGAATCTTGATCAACTTCTTGTCCTTTGTTCATTAATTTTCTTCAACTAATTTGATTCCTAATTAATTGTTAGCTAGCTAGGTCCAAACTCCTATAATATTTATGGTTGTTATAATAGACATTGGATAACACTAAAGGTTAGTTTGACTCAGTATGTTGTATTTTTTGTTGGGAAATTGCTGTCTCATGCAGAATATTGAAGTTTAATTCTATTTATAAATTCTAGTATGGAATTTTCTTCTTGTTTCCTACTATTTCTTATATGATTGTTCTTTTTTTTTTCTTTTCTTTTTTTTGTTCCATCCTCTATGTATAGCTCGATAGTAACTTCGCTTGTTATTTTGCTCATATTGCATGTCTGAAGTCTGAATAAAGGATGAGGTTATATGGCAAGTTGACAATCAATTTAAATTTAATTAACTTGTGTTGAACTCTCATTATACAATACATATCACTAGAGCGTACTTACCTAGCTAAGTACAAATTATATTAGATGAACTTAGATAGCGCGAGATGATCAATGAGAATTCATATAGCCGATTTAAACCTAAGACTATGGTATAATTGTTGCAGTATGTATAACTAGCTAGCTGGTGATGTATGGGAACGTGGAATCATGTAATCTTTTGTGGCTCATGAGCTTGTATAGTTACATTAATATATGTGCTTTGCAAGTTGCGTAGTTAGCTTGACAATTTTTCTCAATTTAGTATTAGCACTAGCTGTAGTTGTGTACTAGATGAGCAAAGCACAACCGATAAATTATCAATTTATATAGTATATGTTCTGCTGATTTCTCAACAAAACAATATTATATTTAGGGCCCTTATATTTATACCGATGCCCTTTACTTGGATACTTAATACTGTCACTTGCAAACTTGAGAGTAGTTCAATACTTAAAAGATTAAGAAAAAAAATTAGTGGTTCTCTTTGAAAACTTTCATTTAATGCAGTTTTTGGCCCTACTTGATGTTCGAGAGACTTTTTTTCCTACATGACATTATCGAAACACTCTCCTTATAATTTATTATTCAAATATATGTTAAAACTAAATAATCATTGTTTAACTGTTCTTATAGATTTCGTAATCTTAAATATGATTGGTAAGTATATTACCCATTTCTTTTTACTTTTCTGTTGTTGAATTTGATGAAATGACATGATAGTAAAATAAAAAATAGCAAGGGACACTTTTTTAAGTTGTGATCATGAAAAGCATCTTAAGAATTACTCCCTCCGTTCACTATTTCAAAAATAAATTTTCACTTTTAATTGTCCACTTTCGCGTATCAAAAGAAAAATAATTTATTTTTCCTGTTTTACCCTTACCCATTCCAAATTATACATCAATTAATATGAGTATTATGGTAAAATATACACTTCATATATTATTTCTTAAGGAATGTGCAAGTTCATAGTGGACAAGTCAAAGTGAACGGAAGGAGTACTTAACTTAATGTTACTGTACAATTTATGGCTCTTCATGCTTGTCCTTATTATTCTTTTTAGGGAGAAGTTAAATAATTTGTCCTATTTTTTGTCACATAATGGAATGTTACATTTTTATATTTCCAAAAGACAGATATTAGTACCTTTTTCCGTACACTATTAGACTGAACATCCATATTAAAGTTGGACAAAAACTCACACTTCGACAGAATTTGGAGTTGAAACCTTGATTTCAACGAAATAATTTGTTGGATGACTATTTTCCTCAGTTTGCTTTATGAGTTTATTCGGTTTGGGCCTCGGCCTGTTGTGTAGACAGTGGGTCGAAACTTGGCCCAAAATATATGGGTTTTGATGTCATAATATGGATTTTGAAACTAAGGGTGTGTATTGGTAAGATGTGAAATGTTTGGGTGATTTGCGAGAACGAACTCTATAAGCAAGGGTCTTGAATTTTTAATCCTGTTTTACAAAAATCTTTAGAAAGATGTATCAAGATAGAGATTCAGAATATTTCAATAATTCTGCGAAGTAACAAATTCTGCTTCGTAGGCAAATGTTGTATGTGTTGCTCAATTGTTTACAAGTCAATACAATTGAAACTCCTGTCTAATAGATAACACATTACACAATTTTCATTGTCCGTAATTTCTTGAAATGTCTCGATCTCTTTCTTCATAGACAAAATTAACTTATGCCCAATGGGCAACAAGATCATGTTTTTAGAGATTTTATTAAACAGAAGTTCAAGACCACTCCTTATGGTGTTCTATTTATGCAATTTCTTCATAATCTTTTAGTTGATGAAATTACTTTTCAAGAATTAGATTGGTTTATATTATTGAGACTATTTTCTCGAGAAAACATTTTGCAACAAATGACGAAAAGTTAACATATTGATATGTATAAGTAATTATTTTTATAAATATCTTTACTTTTACTTGATTTCGGTTGTTTCAACTAATACATTAATATTATTATTAGACATTTACACTCAAAATTATTACGAAAAGGCGCAATTATACCTTGTAAAATTGACATAAATTATTCCGACACTTTGAAAATTTATTACCACAAAAGAAAGTTCTGGTGGAGCCGAATATAAGTGGTACAATAAGATCATGAATAATGTACCCAAAAAATAAGATATGCATAAAGTGACAAGTCCTACAATTCCATGAAAGCAATGGCTTTATCCATCCAGCTGAATTTTCAAACTTAGCAAAAGTAGGAACAATGTCAATTTCCTTCATTGATTCTAGAGTGAAAATTATAGAGTTTATTTTCTATAAATTTATTCTACAAATCGTTATAAATAATACAAGAAATACAAAAAGGTAGAGAATGTGGCGACATTAATAAGTTGTGCACCTACAAGAATCAACAACCACAAAACAACATTGAGGACCATCTTTTTCAAGTTATTTCAACCATCAACGTAATCAACACGCATGTCGATGGATATTTAAATCTTGGATTTAACTTATATAATTTGATAGTGCAAACAAATACTAGGTTTTAGCAATGTATTTATTACTTGTTATAGTATGTTATGTGCTTTATTTTTAGGTTATTATTTTTATTTATTATGAACATTTACTTATAATTATCTTTGGATGACATGGTATAATTATTCCATTTACTTATAATTATCTTTAATTTTTAGCCCTCAAATTTGTGCTCTTTAATTTTTGTCGTTCAGCATTTTCAGCGCGGCATAACTTAAATTTTGCTAAGCATAGTTTACGTTTAGCTTCGTCATATGTATCATAATATTCCATAAGTTATGCCGAACAAGACAAAACTTTCAACACACACATAATCTAAAAAAGGGCATAAGTTTAGATTTCGCTCGGCATAGTTTACATTTAACATCGGCATATGTATCATAATACCCACATAAGTTACGCCGGAAAAGATAAAAGTTTCAACACTCAACATAATCTGAAAATTACTACACAACTTATGATGCATAACTTAATTCCTACGGAACTTGTGCCGAACGAGACAAAAATTCAATTTTCAAAGATAAAAATGTTATAGAAGTTATGCCGAACGAAACAATTCTGGATATTTTCATTAAATAAGCAGCAAGGGCATAAATTAAAAACCATAGATATGAGGGATAAAAATTAAAGACCAATGCGTTTGAAGAGCAATCCGCGCAAAAAGACATGGTAGCAAATATGAAACAAAAACCTATTCGACCAACAACTTAGATGAAACAAAAGAAACTGAACCCTGACAGTTCAAAAGTTTATGCATTGAAATAAAATAACATGAAAGTCAACAGGCAAACGTAACCTCGCTACAAAAAATACTATGAAATTCCAGAAGAAAAAATATTCTGAAGGAAGAGAGAGAGGTGCGGCTAAGGAAAAGATCAAGACATGGAAGTAGTTTATGTGTAGGTGAAAAGGAAGAAAAAACAGATATTCTCAATCCTAAAATTAATTTTGGATTTGAAGTTCGAAATTTTAGAAATGCATGTAAGTTAGGCTTTGATAAGTCAAAGCTCAGGCTTATATTTTGAAACAACTAAACCTACAAAAATCTATAAACTTCAGCTATACTTTAATTAACCGTTCTCAAATCTGTTATTTGTGCTTAAATTGTTTATAGTTTTGCAGCGGTTTAACGCAATTAGTGGACCGCCAGGCGGTTTAGTAATTGCGTTAAACAAAATAGTTTAATTAATTAGCAAACTAGCAAAACATTAATATCCTTAAGTCGATCAGGTAAGTGTTGCCTACGTACCCCTAGTACTAATTAACATGGCGATTTACATTTTTACAGGTCATTCAAAAACGTGCTTGACTTGTGAAGTCATTAAACTTTTGTAGTTTTTATTTCTAGGTCATTTGTAAGCAATCTTCACGGGCACAAGAATCTCCTGACATCAACCTCCATTACTATAGAAAATTACAATGCACAATTATTCCTAAATTAGTTAATTGATACTCCTTCCGTTCACTTTTAGTTGTCCTGTATTCTAAAAATAGATTTTCACTTTTGCTTTTCACTTTTAACATATAAAGAAAAGACAATTTTTTTTTCTATTTTACCCATAGTATTAATTACTCACTTTAAATCATTTTTCAAATCCAATAAAAGTATGCACCAATTAATATGGGCACATTGATAAATTATGCACTTCATTTATTATTTCTTAACGGGTATGCAAAGTCAAAAGTGGACAAGTAAAAATGAAAGGAGGGAGTGTGTTTAATTTTAACCTGAATTTTTTATTTAGCCTTGGTAAAGTTGTATGGTTCGATTTTAAGAGAAGTCATCGTAAGTTCATAACGAACAGACAACTTGCGTAAGAGGAAAAAAAATAAAAAAAAGGTTCTTCCTTTCAGAATTAGACATATTATAATTATACCGAAAGAGATTGTTAATAAGTTCTTAATAAAAAATTGATATAATAACAACTTATTATTAATCATTTGAAAGCAAGAGAACAAAAAAAGAACTTTCATTCAATTACACCTTCTCATTTTTGCTAGTTAAATCACCAATAATACTAGAACAAAAGCTATAAAATCCTCTCTTAAGCTTTCTCACCTTATTTCCATTATTAATATTTTCACCTCCCTTTGAGCTATAAAATCTTCTCATCTTCAGTACGTCTATCTCCGGCTCCGACTCCGTCGCCGGCGATGAAAATCCGGCCTCCGGCACGGGCAAAACCATCAAGTTCCGTTCAAACAAATGGACAAGTGAAACTAACTCAAATGAATCATATAATGGGCTACCACAATCCCATATAATAGAAGAAGAATCTTGATCAACTTTTTCTCCTTTGCTCATTAATTTTCTTCAACTTTGATCTCCTAATTAATTGTCAGCTAGCTAGGTCCTAATATATATGGTTGTTATAATAGACATTGGACAGCACTAAAGGTTAGTTTGACTCAGTAAATTGTTGGGAAATTGCTGTCTCATGCAGAATAATGAAGTTTAATTCTATTTAATTCTAGTATGGAGTTTTCTTCTTGTTTCATACAGCTATTTCTTAGATGATTTTTTTTTTTTTTTTTTTTGCGTTCTATCATATATGTATAGCTCGCTAGTAACTTCTTGTAGTTGTTGTAGTATGCATAACTAGCTGGTGATGTGTGGAAACGTGGAATCATGTAATCTTTTGTGGCTGAGCTTGTATAGTTACATTACATTAATATATGTGCTTTGTAGGTCGAGTAGCTAGCTTGACATTTTTTTTCTCAATTTAGTATTAGCACTAGTTGTAGTTGTATAACAGATGAGCAAAGCACAACCGATAATCAATTTATATAGTATATATTATATGTTCTGCTGATTTATCAACAAATCAATATTATACTTATACAAATACCATCAGTTGATGCCCTTTACTTGGATACTTAATATGGTTCTCTTTGAAAACTTTCATTTGCTGCAGTCTTTGCCCCTACTTGATGGTCGAGAGACTTTTTCCTACATGACATTATCAAGGCACTCTCCATATACTTTATTATTCCAATATATGATAACACTAAATAATCATAGTTTAACTTTTCTTATAAATTACGTAATCGTAAATATGATTGGTGACATGTTACGCATTTCTTTTTACTTTTCTGTTGTTGAATTAATTTGATGAAATGACATGGTAGTAAATTTTTTTTAAAAAAATAAAATAAAATAGCAAGGACACACTTGTGAGTTGTGATCGTGAAAAGCACCTTAAGAACTACTTAATGTTCAATTTATGGTTCTTCTTGCTTGTCATTATTATTCTGTTTATGGAGAAATTAAATAATTTGTCCTATTTTTTGTCACATAGTGGAATATTACATTTTTATAATTCCAAAAGACAGATATTAGTACCTTTTTCCGTACACAATTGGACAGAACATCCATATTAAAGTTGGAAAAAAACTCACACTTCGACAGAATTTGGAGTTGAAACCTTGATGTCAACAAAATAATAATGCATTAAGCCATTATTTGTTGGATGACTAATTTCCTCAGTTTGCAATATGAGTTTATTCGATTTGGGCCTCGGCCTGTTGTGTAGGCAGCGGGTCGACATTTGAATGGGTTTTGATGTCACAATATGGATTTTGAAACGGCAATTTGCAGGATTAGCCTTCACTGGGGATGGTCTTTAATTTTTATCCCTCAAAATGGTGGTCTTTAAATTTTGTCCTTCAGGCAGAATTTACATGACACAGTTAGAATTTTTGCCCATGCAAATTCTGCATGGGCAGAAATTCTGCCTGTGCGACCCAAATTCTGCCTTAAGGCAGAATTTCGCTGCGCAGATTTGCAAAATTCTGTCTTGCGATTTTTTTTTTTTACTGAGCTGGGGTTCGAACCCACAACCTCGGGGTGTTAGGCGAGGGGTAAAACTTAAAGACCACCAATTTGAAGGACAAAAATTAAAGACCACCCCAAATGAAGGGCAATCCGCGCAAAAAAAAAAAGTTTTGAAACTAAGGATGTGTATTGGTAAGATGTGAAATGTTTGGGTGATTTGCATAAAACGAACTCCATCGGTGATGGTTTTGAACTTTTGATCCCCTTTAGAAAAATCTCTAAAAAAATGTCTTAAGATGGAGATTCAGGACATTTCAATAAGTTTGAGACGGTGAACCTACTCAATTGGTAACAAATTCTGCCTCATAGGCAAAAGTTGTATGTGTTCTTTCAATTGTTCACAAGTCAATACAATTGAAACTATGAATTGAATCTTAAGTAGGGGGCTTAGCCCGCCCGCCTACCAATCAAAGAGGCTGAGAGTAAGCGTAAGCTCACCCGGAAGCTCGAAGAGCTTCCCTTCATTCGCTTCGTGGGAGCCGCACAACACATAGCTACACCTGTCTAACAAACAACACATTACACAATCTTCATTATCTATAACTTCTTGAATGTCTCAATCTCTTGCTTCATAGGCAAAATTAACTTTTGCCCGATGGGCAACAAAGGTCATGTTTTTAGAGATTTTGTTAAACGGGGTTAAAAGTTCAAGACCACTCCTTATGATGTTCTATTTCTGCAATTTATTCATAATCTTTTAATTGAGGAAATTACTTTCAAGAATTAAATTGGTTTATATTATTGAGACTATTTCCTCGGGAAAACATTTGGCAACAAATGACGAAAAAATAACTTACTGATATGTATAAGTAATTTTTTTATAAATATATTTACTTCTACTTGATTTATCTTGTTTCAACTAATACATAAATATTACTGTTAGACATTTCTACTCAAAATTATCACGAAAAGGTTGAATTATCCCCTGTAAAATTGACATAAGTTATATTCCAACACTTGTAAATCTATTACCACAAAAGGAAATTCTGATGGAGACGAATATAAGAGGTACTACAAGATCATGAATAAAGTGACAACTCCTACAATCCCATGAAAGCAATGGCTTTATCCATCCAGCTGAATTTTTAAAATTAGCAAAAGTAGGAACAATGTCATGTTCCTTCATCGACTCTAGAATAAAAAATATAGAGGTTTTTTCTATAAATTTATTCTAGTAAATCATTATAAATAATACAAGAAATAGAAAAAAGTAGAGAATGTGGCTAGATTAATAAGTTGTGGACCTAGAAGAATCAAGAACCACAAAACAACATTGAGGACCATCTTTTTCTAGTTGTTTCAACCATTAACGTAATCAACACGCATGTCGATGGATATTTAAATCTTGGATTTAACTCATGTAATGTGATAGTGAAAACAAAATATTTACATCATCAATGTATGCTAACTTGTTATAGTACGTTAAGTGATTATTTTCATTTATTATGAACATTTACTTAAAATTATCTTTAGATGATATGATAATTATTACTCCATTTTATATTTGATATCAAAATTCTTCATGTTATGCTGGTCAAAATATTTTAAAAAATATTTCTCTAGTAAAATATATTCTTAAAAGTGAAAAAAAAAAAAATTCTCAGTGGAAGTAGGGAAAACAAGTTTGGTAAGTGATCTTTCAAGCTCATTGTCTCCTCCCTACCCCTATCCCACCCCCGCCACCCAAAAACTCCCATTCCCCGCCCCATTGTTTTTGTAAATTATATAAAAAAAAAAAATGCTATTGAAATAATATACACACACGCGCGTACCAAACACTAAGAAATCAAAACAAAAACTCACTAATTTTCCGAAAAAATGTTTTTTTTCTATAAAAAACATTTCCCTCCATACCAAACATAACCAAAGTGTAATCAGTTGATTATCGACTTGCCCAAGAACAAATTAATATTTTCATCCAATACAGCAGCTATAACGCAGTCCTAAAGGATAATTATGAATAGATGTCTTTACAGCAAACATGAAAAGGAATTTTGTAGATAGGTGACGGCATTTTCTAGGATATGAAATTTATTTATCTGATTGATTTAGCTGTTTAATTTATAAAATACTTTAAGAACTTTGTCTAGTACTTATTATTGTACCAAAAAGAATGAATATAGGTTGTGTTTTGGTAAATAAATATTTTTTTCTTCAAATAATCATATTCTATTTTTTTTTATAAAGCGAAATAAAGAGGATTCTCTCTGAAATAATCCAAGAATAATTTACTCAAAACTAATACACTTAAGAATAATAGATTAAAGTTAAAAATAGAACCAAATCCTTTTTTTATATGAACAACACGTAATAATTTATGTGATCGACACAACTTCGTGATAAAGTGAAAAGTTAGAAACCAAATTAAAACCGAAAACGACTTGCTATGCTAGATTGGACCTGAGACCCATTTTGTATACTGATCCGGCCCACCATATCTTAATCCTAACTTCCACGTGTCGTCATTATCGACGTATATCCAAAACCAACATATTGATGGGCTGCATTAGCATTAAAATATGGGAAATCTACGTGGTGTGGCAAACACTAGTAGGTAATTATATTTAGTAGCTACATTTTACTTTAATTACATCTTATAGCTAAATTTTGTATATCAATTACACAATATAACTATTCTCTTCTTATTTCATTGCATCAGTGTTTTTCCCTCAACCCTCTCTCTCTCCTCTTTCACTCTCTCTTCTCCGACGGAACCGCCGCCGGTCATCTTCTCCGGCGAAACCCGATGCTTTCTCTTCACCTTGCTAGCAGCGACGCCGGAGCTCCGTCGTTACCACCGCCGATGCATCCCTCAGATCTGGTTGCTAGCAGCGACGCCATGCCTCCCGTTGCCGCCGGAGCTCCGTCGTGACCACCGCCTGCGCATCCTCCAGATCTGGTTGGTGTTGTTGTTGTTGTGGTTCGCCAGAGAAGTAAGCTCCAGCGATGGCTGCTGTTGTTGGCTATTGGCTGTTGTCGTTGCTGTTGCTGACCACCGTCTCTCTCTCTGTTGTTTGCTCCGGATCATCGGAGCATTTGTATTCATTATTTTTGAGTTTTTTGGTTAATTTTTTAGATTGTATTCATTTTATTGTTTTGTATTCAGTTTTTTTTGAGTGTTTTTGTTAATTTTTAGTGTATCTATGTTTTTATGTATTCAATTTTTAGTGTATTACTTGCTGCCTTCACTAAAAAAAATTTTGTATGCAACAAGTTGAATACAATATTTTTTGTATTTATGTTGTTTGAATACCACTGATTTTTAAATACAATAAAGTGAATACCTATAGATGAATACAACTGAGTTGAATACATGAATACATATGACTTGAATACAGTGAAAAGAATTTTTGAAATTTTTTTATTCGCTGTATTCATGAATACAAATAAGTTCGTTTTATGAATACAACAGCCATTTTTTGAATACGAAATGTAAAACCGTAGCTACGCAATGTAAATATTGAACTGTAGCTATAGCAAATTTTAAACCCGCAAAGTGTAGTCATTTATGTAAAATTCCCTTAAAATATTTGATAGAATAAAACATATTTGGCTTATTACATACCAAATTTATCCTTTTTGGTATCATACCAAATTTGATCTCTACATTAATATGGTATTTTGTTGACGAAATTATGTACAGCTAACTTATGTGAAAAGTCATGTATTGTGTTGTAATTTGTATAGAAATGATGCAGGCATGTGAATATTGGGATATTCTAAGTAACATAAAATCTATATCAAGTCTTATCATAGAAATATGAAGCATCAAATAAGGGCGATAATTAGCAAATTAAATTAAATATATAGAGTTATAAGTGAAAACAGATATGCTGGTTGTCAAGCTTATTCAACTAAACAACATAGAATTTCATCCTTTAGGGATATTATTAAAAGTCATTAAGGGAAACATTATCCATATATATTGGGAGAGAAGCAAACAAGTGTATAGACTTTTTGGCAAATGAAGGTTACAAACATGAAGAAAAATTATTTGCTTACAAAAACGGGGTCAAGAAAATGGAATTTTTGCTCCTGACAAATTTAAGTAGTGTAGCTTATCAAAGATTTTAGTAACTTTTAATTTTTTTTCACTGTACCAAAAAAAAAAAATTGCGTGTAAAATTGGTTGTTCTAAAGTAAAGGCGTGTACAATATTGGAAATTGTTTGATTTTATCAGGTATTACATTCTTAGTCCATTTATATCTTTATTATTAACGAATCGTTTTGAATTATCTTACATTCGTCATTAACATAAGTTCGAAGCACGAATAAGTTTATTCCACGTGCACAAACTCTTCGAGAAAACAATTTAGATTTATTCTACAACTTTTGTTCATAATTTAAAATTATTCTCAATCTGGAGACCTTTCAATAGCAAAAACAAGATTTTTTTCGTGATAACGAAAGTAATATTAGATAAAAATTTAACATAAAGCAAATTGGCTCAATTTGTATGTCGCAAAAGGGAGAAATGGTTTGTAGGTTACTTACAAAATGTTTTTAATTTTATGATCTGAAAAGACCATTTTCTTCTATTCAAATTATCTCATTTCTCCCAAAATTGATCCCTCTTAACTTTAATTAATAAAAATGTATTTAAAGTAGATAACTATATAACATTCTATGTTACTAATAAGTAAGTAGTACTATTATATATTAATAACATAATCTTCATCCTCTAATAATTCTTCTGCACATAATACAAATTCCATAATTTGTCTTTTACCTATAGGAAGCACCAAAACAAAACCCAGTGCCTCCTCTTCTCTCTCGATCGCCGGCCAACCATAACCATCAGTGAAGTAGTTTTTTTCTCTCTCTCTCTAGGGTTGGTTGAATGGCGAGCGAAGATGTGGCGGTAGGGAAGAGAAGTAGTGAGAGTGTTGCAGTTAATACAATAGTTAATCTTGCTGAAGAAGCTAAAATGGCGAGTGAAGGTGTTAAAGCTCCTTCTCATGCTGCTCTTTTCACTATTGCCAAATCTCTTGCTGCTGGTGGAATTGCTGGTGGAGTGTCAGTTCTCTATTCAAACCTTCCTTTTTTTTCTCCTTATACTAATACAGTAATACTGCATACTCGTTTATTATTAGTCCTTTTTTTTTTGATTACGAATCTACGGTAATGAAATTTTAATTTGTTGTTAACTACTAATTTCAATTCTATATCCTTTGTTTTCCTTATACTCTTTTCGACTGCATATAATTTATATATAGTTACGGATTCAATAGAAATTAATGAAAATTTCATTTGCTGTTACTTAGGCTTGATTTAATTGGTACGAATAGTTAAAAGGAATACTAGTACTAATCTCAAATCGTTGTTTCTAGTTTATCCTTCGTTTTTTACTTATACTATTTTCTACTGCATAGTCGTTTTTTACTAGTCCTTTTTTTGCTGCTATGATTATGAATTCATTGCTGTTATTAGCCCTGTTTTTGTTTGCTGTTGAGAGACGAATTCGATAACAATTAATGATAAATTCATTTTCCGTTACTTAGGTTTGATTTTAATTGTTACGAATAGTTCAGAAGAAAAATAGTACTACTAATTTCAATTTGCTGTTTCTAGTTTATGCTCTTTTATCAACAGTTCTTTTTCTTCAATTGTTCTGAAGCTGATATACAGTAATGAAAATTTATTTGCTGTTACCTAGGCTTGATCTTAATTCTTACAAATAACTAAAAAAGGTAATTTGCCTTAGCTGTTTCCAGAGTATACTTGTATTTTCACCTGTCGTTTTTTCACTGATATGGTTCTGAAGCCTGTAGACATTAGTGGAAAAATTATTTTGATGTTATCTTACTTGATCTCAATTATTACGAATAATTCCAAAAGAAAAAGTAATTTCCGTTTTATATTCCTAGTTTATACTTGTTTATTATCAGTTGTTTGTTTCTTTCCCCCTTTTCTTTGTGGTTCTGATATGGTTCCGAAGGGGATAGACAGCAGCGCAAATTTCATTTGTTGTTACCCTATGCTTGACTTTTTAAAAAATAATTCCTTTTCATTTTTTCGTCTGATATGGTTGCAAGGCGATAGACAATAATGAGAACTTCATTTGCTGTTTAGGCTAGATCATTTTGGGAGTTAGAAAATAAGTTTGACAGTTGTGTGTTTAGCGCATAATTGTAAATGATGATATTGAGCTTTTTATATGTGACGAGATCATAAGAGCTTTTTTGGATCTTTTGTGAAATTAACTATGGTTTGGTGTAGTGAAGAATTTTGAGAATGCTAAACTTTCATGGGATAGTGGTCTAGGGTGACATAAAGAGATTATTGTGTAGTTACATTAACAAAAGGAGAAATTTTTATAGGTGAAATAAAGCAATTAAACCACTTTTTCTCGTAAAGGTTGGATTCTGGCATTATAGTGCAAACAGTTAAAACATGGATGACTCAAGGATTCTTGCGTTCTGGAGTACAACTAAGAGAACATACTTTAGAAAAAGACGAGAAGGAGAAACAAAAGAGACAAGACGTGTTGGGAAGAACAATCAATATGGCTTGTCTAGATAGCTGGATAAGTATATGAAATATCAAAAGTATTAACTTCAATTAAAAATGTATTTAGAAGTAAAACAATGTTTTTGCTTTTAGCAAAGATGCGATGCATCTTAGTTGTGAGTTATTGAAGCAAATAAATGTTAATTATCCAAAGGGTAACTAGAGGTTACTGCACATTCATAGTACATAACTAACGCTTTCTCTAGCAAAACTCAGTATGAAACATGTTGATCTGATAACTAACATTTGTTTGTCAAGTACATGGCATGTCTAGAGAGCATTAGTGATGGTTAGATAAGCGCCTGTCCGATCCCAGTATGGCGTGATGTCGCCATAGAAGCTAAGAAGCAAGCACACACTAATAGTTAGGACCACATGTTTATACCCTACGTAGATAACCATTGTTGACTATCTGGCAGGCTAAGAAAGAATCAAGTAATGAGATGTCCTTTACTATTATCTAGTAGATTCTCTTGAAGGAACCTCCCGCATAGATGGAGGAATGGGGACAGGAGAAAAGCTGTGTGGTATGAGGTTTTGCATGTCTTCATATGCTTTTATGCTTTCATGGACAATGATGTGATAAGGGTTTTTCTATCTTCTCCTCTTTTTTTGCCTGAAGGAGAAGAGTAGAAGAAAAGTGGGATCTCACACTTGTCGCATTTCTGACTACCTCATAACATCCCGAGATCTACTTAAAACTAACACCCAGAGGAGCTTCTTTCACACTGTATCATTTCCTTTAAAAGGACATGTTGCATGGCATAGTATCATTGCTTATGTAATTATTTCTTGATTTTGAGGATAATGACATACTTATCACAGCAGGTTAAATGCATTTCTTGCCCTTTTTTCCCTATTTCAGAATTTTCAAGTTAAATAGTATTCTTGTGTTACAGATCACGCACTGCAGTTGCTCCATTGGAAAGGCTAAAAATTCTGCTCCAGGTAAATAGTCCCAGTGATTCTTTTAAGCTTTATGATGTGAGATGTTTTTTATGTATATCCTTGCAGATTTTCTCATGAAATGAAGTGAGTGGAGGTCTACATGAAAAATTGTCTGCAAAGTATATGAATGATCTATATGCATCTTTTACCATGTTAAGGCGGTGTTTGAGAACCCTCGATCAGTACTTAAAGCTAAATGTACCAATTAGATATCAGCTGCGCTTGAAGTGTTTAACAAATTTGGCGGAGAACCTACCTATCAGTTAAACTAAAAGTGGTGATGTCAATTACTATTTATATGACAAGTGATGCCATTAGATATCGAACACAAATTTTCAGTTAATTATAATTTTGTCTTAAGGAGTCAGAGCATTTAACTTTATTTGTTTACTTATTAAAAAAAGATATACTTGTATTGTAATAGCGTATTAGTATTTATTTAAGGTCAGTGTAGTCATATATATAACTTATAATTTATGTAGATGCAGTAACCTATAAATAGTTCTAAACACACAACACAGGTTATGAGGATGTTACATGGACCTTTGTTCGTTGAAGTGCAGGTACAGAATGCTCACTGTATAAAATACAATGGTACAGTTCAGGGGTTGAAATACATATGGAGAACTGAGGGTCTGCGGGGTTTGTTCAAAGGAAATGGTACTAATTGTGCCCGCATTGTTCCAAACTCTGCCGTCAAGTTCTTCAGCTATGAGGAGGCATCGAGGTAAGCCACAATACTTTCTCTCAGAATGGTAAATGTCACTCCCTATACCACTTATCACATTTGAAGAAAATTCTCTTTTGAATTGCCATTATACTTCTCCAATCTGGTTTGTTGATTCTTAGTAATTTTTTAAAAGCTTAATTGTAACTTGTTGAATTCTGAGATGCTCGACGATTCTATTATTTGGACTAGCAGGACATTTTTTGCTTTCCGTGGTCTCTAAATTTGTTCTTAACATTATTGTTAATCAATGTGTGACCGGGATTGATTCAGGAAATTGGGATGGGCCTCAACAAAATGAAAAGTCGAATAACTAGGAAGAGTAATGGTTTCTGCACAGATGTCTAACTAATTGAAGAGGACTTTCAGTGACTTGGTGAAAAGCATTGATCAATTAGAAGTTATTCATTCTGAACTTTCATGTTGGAAAAAAAAGGTCAATTTATTACTAGTATGCTTCAACTAATCAACCATCTCCTTGGAGACATGATTAAAAAAATTGATTTGGAGGATTGTGGTGGGGAAATCTTCCTTCTTTGATGTGGGGAAAACTAGACGAAGATGTCAAGAATTTTGTCGAATATATCCTCTGACCAGTCATGGATCTGTCTTAGTACAATTCTTCCAATTTTGAATCTTCCTCAATGGATGGATAATTATAACAGAATACAAATCATCATTGGTTTTCCTTCCTTCCACTTCTTTGATATTCAACTATAGCAAGTACATTGTAAGAAGAGACTTTTTAACTTATCAATAAAAAGTGGAAGTAGAGACTTCTGATTCATGCTAAACTTATAAAAGGATACCATTACCAACCAAAAGGAGAAAACGTTAAGGGCCTGTTTGGATGGAGATATCTGGATCCGAAGTGCCTCTAGAATTGACAGATTTTTTTCTGATTATTTCTGCATTGATCAATACTTATGTTTGTGATTATCTGACAGTTATCATGTTTGAGAGTGAAAATGATTGTGAAGGGGATTTTTCAGTTAGTACAAGAGTTTAATGTGATACCCTGGCTGAGAGAATTTGTGTTGAATACAAATTCAGATAAGTTAAAAAGATATAAATTCTTTTATACCAGCTTATGTCTACTGTGACTTTTATGGCTTATGAACTCTAATCTGATCTGTTTATTATTTAAAAATGTTACAGGGGAATCTTATGGTTTTACCGACAGCAAACTGGAAATGGTAAATTAACTGATTATCCAATTATTTTTCCTCATTCTATCTCCGTTTCTCTGCTCGCCATCTACTATTATGACTTGTGATATATCATTGTTTGACGCAAGCTTTATGCTGCAAGATCTTTGTTGAGAAATATACTTCTTCCATGTCTGCCAAGAAATTTGTCTCATCCATTTTCTGTGTTGAAAAAGTACAAAATTTGCGATATTTTATGTTATGGATCTACCTAGTTTTAGAGATTTACGAGTCTATGCTTGTTCCTAGACTTATTTTGCGATGTTAACTGTATTTCTCTTACCTCCTTGCAGAGGATGCTGAACTTACTCCTCTTCTACGCCTTGGTGCTGGAGCATGTGCAGGCATCATTGCCATGTCAGCAACTTATCCAATGGACTTGGTACGAGGTCGGATTACTGTTCAGGTAATGCATCTGTGAATTTATCCATTTTACACAAACACATTGTGTATGGAAATGGCTATCACATTTTTTCAGGATTTTTTGTTAATTTGTAATGCTTCTGCTTCTTTTTGCAGACAGATAAATCTCCTAGCCAGTACAGAGGGATATTTCATGCTCTGAGAACAGTTTTTGCTGAAGAAGGCCCGCGTGCTCTGTACAAAGGATGGCTCCCTTCTGTGATAGGCGTGGTAAGTGATGGTTTTGATTGACTTGGTTAACATCACATTCAGAAGCACGTGATTTCTGTTTGGACCTAAAATTGTACTCCACTTGATCATTTTATTTCTTGTGTGGAATCACACTTCTTTTTTTTAAAAAAAAATCTGGTTACTCATCGATTACTCTCTATGAAATTCATTAAAATGCTCTCTCCTCGTCATTCCCTTAACCAAACAAGATACCCCCTTTCTATGGATAGGGGCATAGGGTACCAATAGACTTTCTCTCAGTGATTTTGGTTATAGGACCATTGCATTCTCGTCATGTTTTAGTAATAATTATGTTGGTTGTGTAGAATAGTGCTAAATGTGGGATGTCCTTTATTTTCAAACTTTCATCAAATCTCTTATTTGGAAAACCATCTGACTCTATGTGTATTCCACCTTTTCTAATCATGGTTAACTGTCAGTATGGTTTACTTGATTTTCAGATTCAAACATCAAGCAGCATTAGCTTCTACGCTAGTTGCTTCCTTTTTTTTTTTTTTTTTTTTTTTACAGATTAAAATACAGTGTAGACGAATCGGACGTTGCTTCCTTTTGTTCTATTCTCCAACTTATTAAGCCTTGGTGTGCTGAAATTTGAAAGTTGATTTTACTTACTTTCCATGCCATTGCCAAATTAAGCAGTTTATGTTTACTTCCACCCCTCCATTTGCCTAAGATTCTGTTATCAAAGTGAAATCGTTTATGGCTAGAAAGAGAAAAATAATTGAGTGAAAAGATAATTCTCATCTACTTGTCTGAAGAAAAATGATAAGGTAAATGTAATAAGCACATGCCCGATGTAGGTTTAACCAAATGACGCCATTGCTGATGCAAGTTCAACATGCAGATTCCTTATGTAGGTTTAAACTTTGCTGTATATGAATCCTTAAAAGATTGGTTGGTCAAAACTCGACCATTAGGACTAGCCCAAGACACTGAATTGAGTGTTATAACAAAGCTCGGCTGTGGTGCTGTTGCTGGAACCATTGGGCAAACGGTTGCTTACCCTCTTGATGTCATCCGTCGAAGAATGCAGATGGGCGGCTGGAAAAATGCAGGTTCAGTTGTTATTGGTGATGGGAAGAGCAAGGCACCTGTAGAGTATAGTGGTATGATTGATGCATTTAGGAAAACAGTTCGTCACGAGGGAGTTGGAGCTTTATATAAGGGTTTGGTCCCCAATTCAGTCAAGGTTAGTGTAACCCGCGTTCTTTAGAAATGATATTCTCCCCCTGTTCCCCATGTCCAGGTATAAATGAAGTGCTAAAGCAACCATTTGTTTTCTACTTATGGTTTTCCAATAAGGCTAAATAGTGCTAAGCCTCAGGAAATATTGTTTTCTGTCGCATTTATTAATAGAGTGATCTGGTTTGGAATTTATATGATATTATTCTTCTATTTTCAGGTGGTCCCGTCTATAGCAATTGCATTTGTGACATATGAGGTGGTAAAAGACATTCTTGGTGTGGAAATGAGGATATCTGATTGAATTGTTCGAGGAAGTTCAGGTTATTTTCTGAACCTAGATGTTGATTTACTCGGAGAAGCAAGGAAGGTGTTTGTGGGAAAGTGTTATCTCGTAGACTTGGAAAGGGAGAGATCCTGAGCACCCTTATATATTTTACCCATACCAACGGTTGTCTTTGCGTCCTCCTTTAGGTTTACATTATATCGGATAAATTAGCAATAAGAGTGGTCCAGAAGTAGCAGTAGGTGCACTTCATATTATAGGAATCAAAATACTCATTTGGCCAGTATTTTTACACAACAGCTTATATTGAATGGAGATCTGGGTCGTTGATTTCACGATTTGCTCTGGTGATGATCCATTTTTTTGTTCGGTACATTTGATCAGCACTGTTTATTTCTGCCATATTTTGTGGTGTATCGGTGCAGGCATGGGCGCTAGCTGCATGCTAAACTAAATATTTTGTGCCTGCAAATAATGCATTAGGATTATTACATTTTGCAGTTTTCTAGACGATGTGAAAATTCATTTTGATTTGCTTGTGTTAAGAGAGAACTTTCTCAACAAGCAATTGATATTTCACGATCAAGGGTGTAATACTCTTTGTAGTAGCGGTCCTTATATGCTACAACATCTCGTGCATTGGAGCCATGGTTATGGACCCGAATCCGTTAGTATGAACCATTTTCTTTTGCAAGTGAAATCCCCTGGTATATTATCTAATTACATGAAACCTATGGTAGATCGAATACACCTGTGATTGGTCTTTATAACTTTCAACTATATGTAATAATCGAAGCTTAGCGGAATAGATTGCATGTCAAATTCCTTGAATATTAATCCTTTAAATAGGCTGGTCTATAATTTTTGCCGTTTCGCAATCAAACTTATATCTAACGGGGCATAATTTCTTTAAGGCAAAGGCGTAACTTATGGGATATTATGATGCGAAGATATAAAATTATGCCCCGGTTATTCGTTATGAGGGGTATGTGCATGGAATACTCACAATATTGCAGTTCAACTAATTGATGATACATCCAATGAATGAAGTCTCGAAAGATTTCTATATTCCATAGACAACCTTATAAATGTGCATGTAATACTCACAATATTGCAGTTCAACCAATTGATATATCCAACGAATGTAGTCTAGAAAAGATTTCTATATCCCAAAAACAACCTTATAAATGTGCATGTAATACTCACAATATTACGGTTCCACTAATTGATATATCCAATGAATGAAGTTCCAGTACTGAAAAAATGGTAGCATTACTTGCCTATACAGCCTAAAAAGGGTATTCAAAGAAACTAAGACGCTTACAGACGACGGCATCCAAAAAAACAAGCCCCAATAATAAATATCCACTAACCTTCTGGGAAAAAAAAACGACCAATCACTCCAAAAACAGAAAGAACAAAACTAAGGAAAGCATAACAAAAATGATGTACCATATTGCAAAGTAATTTCAAGCAGTTACTTGCCTTCTTCCCCTAGTCTTTGAGATCATATCTATAAGATCATCATAGCGACTCTGGTGGTAATCGATCCAGATACACAACTGCCTTATCGCCTCTCGTTTTTCCTCACTCAAGTCTAAGATTCCCTTATCTTTGTCATTCATCTTCCTTTCATACTCTCCCATCTTTTCATCCTTCTCCGCCATCATTTTCTGCAATGTAACTATCTTCTCTTCAAGTTGGTGAACGGTTTCGGTCAAACTACGCCTCTGATTCAACTCCATTTTTTCTGTTTTTTCTAATTCTTCAACCTTCTCTTTTAAAACCAATGCACATTCTTTCTCATCTTTTAGTTGTTGCACTAGACTGTCGATTTCCTTCTTGAGCTGCTTCTTTTCTTCACCTGCTACTTTGATCGAATTCAAAGCAACCTTAAGCTCATTCAATATTTCGTAAATACGGGACTCCAAGTGACCAGTGTCTTCCTCATACTTCATACTGAACGTGTCTATTTGAGTCAAAGTATAATTTACTTTGTCTGAAATATCTGCTACTATTTTCGCTTGAGTTTGCTTGTAAACAGCGATAAGTCCTGATAATGTTGCAATCCTCTCTTCCAGAAACTTTTGATGTTGCAGTAACTTCTCTTCTTTCTTCAAGTGGTCCTCTTCTTTCTCAGTCAGCAACTGCTCAGTCACCCGAAGCTTCTGATTGGTTAACCGTAGCTTAACTTCAGTGTTCCGGACATTCTCCACCAGTGTGCTGGTTTCCTCTCCTTTCATTTCCAGATCCCTCTTCAGATCTTCAATTTTGTCATCCAGTTCCTCTATTTTCTGATCTTTACTTTCAAGATTCTTCTGGTACTCTTCTGTTATCTCTTCAATCTTCATTTCTGCAAGTTTGAGGCTTTCCTTGTACTCCTGCAGCTTACCATCAAGCTTTCCAAATGCTTCCTCGTGTTCTTTCAGCTTCATTTCCCGATCCACAATCTTTTGTGATAATTCAGTGTGCTGATTCTCTGCTTGTGCCAAAGTCTGAGTGGACTCTTGTTTACCATTTTCAATTAGCAATTCCAGCTGGCTTTTCTCTGTCTGCATTACTTCTATCTGCTGCCTTAACTCATTAACTTCAACAGTCTGAGTAGAAGCTTCATTTTGCATATCTTCTAGCTTCTTTTGCAAGGTAATATGCTCGTCAACTTTCTCGACTAATGAATTCTCCAACTCAGATATTTTCCGGAGGAAGCTTTCCCTTTCCTCCTTCAGCAGATTGATCTCATTGTTTGTATCATTAATGTTTTCTTCCAATGTACTCTTCTGTTCACAAAGAGACTTCACTTCAGCCAGGAGATCATTGACCTGAACCACTAGACCGTCCTTCTCTTCCACCAACTTCCCCAACGCTTCCTCCTGCTCTTTCAGCTTTATTTCCTGATCCACAATCTTTTGTGATAATTCGGTGTTCTGATTCTCTGCTTGTGCCAAACTTTCTGTGGATTCTTGTTTACCTCTTTCAGTTACCAACTCCAGCTGGCTTTTCTCAGTCTGCAGCAATTCTGTCTGCTGCCTCAACTTATCAACTTCTTCTGTCAAGGCAACAATCTGAGTAGAAGTTTCATTTTGCACGTCCTCTAGCTTCTTTTGCAAAGTTCCATGCTCGTCAACTTTCTCCGCTAATGCATTCTCCAGTTCAGATATTTTGCTTAGGAGACTTTCCTTTTCCTCCCTGACCTCTGCCACTAGGCCTTCCTTCTCTTCCAACATTCTCTGGCCATCTGATGTTTTACTTGCTAATTCCTCCTTCAAATATTCCAACTGAGTGAGGTATTCTGATGTTTCTCCAGTTTTCGCCTCAAGTTGAGACTCTATTTCGGACTTCTGAACTTGCAAATTCTCCAAATGCTCTTGCAGATTGCTCACCTGCAAAGTTAATGCAGCAATCTGAGCAGATGATTCAGTTTCTCCATCTTCAGATTTCTTCTTTAAAACGGCTAGTTCACTTTCTCTCTCAGTTAATGCTCTCTCAATTTCAGAAATTTTATCATCTTTGCTTGCCAGCTGCTCTTCCAACTCTTGTTTCAGCTTCTGAAGTGATTGCAGCTCCACTTCTAGGTCTTTCACTTGTGAAAGAGAACTTTCTTTCTCTTCCAGAATTTTCAGTGAATCTGCAGATTTGTTTGCTATCTCCTCCTTGAGACTCTCTATCTCACTTGAGAATCCCGAAATTTCTTGTGCTTTCTTCTGCAGTTCTGCTTCCAATTCAAGTTTCTGGCTGCAAAGAGACTCCAATTCTTCGTCCTTCTTATTCGCCTCGTTTCTTTGTTGCTCCAATTGCTCCTCCAGCTTGCCTTTCAGTTCATTTAAGGATTCAATTTCAAGTTGTATATTGTTTATGTTTGTTGAGAATTCCTCCTCCTTTTCCTCAAGTTTCTTCACCAATGCAGAGAGCTCATCTTCCTTCTGTTTCTCGATTTCCAATCTCTGAGACTGCAGTGAATCAATGTCCATTTCCATACCTCTTAAACGAGTCGATGCTTCATTTTTGTGAGCATCGTGCATCTCCTTGTGATTAGAAATCTCCTTTTCTTTCTCATCTAGCATCGCCTTTACCTGTCCGATCTCCTCCGAGAGCTGTAAAACTTTTGATGATAGAGAAGAATTGTCTTTCTCTGTGGCCTTTTGCGTTTGACTTAGCTGAGCTATTTCTTTTTCAGCAGAATCTAGTTGTTCCTTCACTGAGGGAAGTTCGATTTTTAGGGCTTCCAATTCTAGCTGTAGGGTTTCTCTTTCTCTAGTTATCTCGTCGACCTTCTGCATTAATTCAGCTTCTAATTTTGCAGATTTCTCCAAACTCTCTTTGAGATCCACCGTCTCCCCCAGAAGCTTCGAATTTTCCTCTTTCAACCTTTCAGCTTCACTAGTTAAACTAGTGATTGTTGTTTCTGCTTCTTGTAATTTGCTCAAAGCACTCTGGTGCTCAGATTGCAAGGCCTGATGTTTGAAAAAACAATTCAAAGTTTTAGGAAGCCAAAATTGGTTGGGATTTATAGTCAAATTTATATAAGAATAGGTTTTCTTGTTTTGAGTTAAAGTAGGTTTCCTACTGTTAGAAATAGGAGTGCTGCTAACTATTTTTTCATATAGTGGAGATTGTAGAAAGCATTCAAACATTCAAAGATTTATCGAGTTCATGAATAAAATATTTTACTTCACCTGATCCTTTTCTTCTTTCGCAGCCGTCAACTGAGCCTTCAACTCAATTAATTCTAGGTTTGCGCTTGCCAATTCTTCCTTGATGCCATCTGTTGCATCTGTGAATTCCAGTTTACCATTTTTCTTCCCCTTTTTCTTTGTACTGAAATCTGAATCTGAGTCTGAGCTGGAGGAAGAACTATCTTTGTCGTGTTTTCCATGTACGTTTTCCCTCAGTTTTCCAGTGAGATGATCATAACGAGCATACAGTGATTGGTAATGATTGTGAAAATCTTGAACTAGCTCCACCAGAGGTTCTTTTTCATCTCTGCCACCTTCTCCTTTAATATGAGCGAAGATCTTCTGAATTTTGCCTTCAATTTCTGCAAAACGTAAGGAACAAGTATTAACTTTGCATGAAGATTATTCCACTCGGGCCCAAAGAATTTCTAGACGATTTATAGCCTATGGAAGAAAAAGTAAACATGCAAAAAGCATCCACTGAACACATATGCAACTTGCACCCAAGAAGTTCTCTGACTTTGAGCTTAAAATTTTGCAAAAGTTTATGCGCATGTTTTTGAGCGTCCATTATGTAGATAAGTTAACCACTTAAATATGTCACCTTCTTTATTATACACATAAGCCTCAGTAAGGCGTAAAACCTCACCCCTGTTCCAACTAATTCCAATTTTGTATAATTAAAGGAATAGATATATTCTATGTGATTACGTAATGGACGTTTGAGAACATGCACAACAATTTTTCTAAAATTTAAGGCGAAAGTGGAATAGCAACACTTTATCATATGTTTAGATGCTCAATTGAAATAGAGCATAATTTGAGTGTTTAAATGAAATTTTACTGGCAATTTTGAAGGGGTGTGCTGACTAAGAGTATGGAAGTTGTATTCAGTAGCTCTTTAAGCCAGAGAAGTATATACCTGCTTTGTTTTCTTTCAGCTCCTCATCTTTTTCTGGATCAACATGACTTCCAAAAAAGGACTTAACTTTTTCCCTGAGACGATGCTTTTTTGTCATCTCTTCAAGTGTTTATTCACTAGTCAGTTTTTTCTCTCTTTTCAACAATAGAGGGCTGTGCCCATGTCCAATAGTGTAAGTTCCAGCACTGAAAAAGAAAAGTGGCATTTCAATATTTGAGAGAGTAATTTTACATCAACCAAACAAGTTAAATGACACAAATTAGATAGAAATGGGAGAAAAGTATATCAGGATGGTACCAATGGGGAAAAAATGGCAAAGAAGATGATAATTACTCTATGAAACGACTTTAGTCTGAATGAATTTCTCTTTACAAAAAGATTCCTCAATATGGACTAGCAATTACGGTAAACAACATGCAGAAAAGAGAAAAATGCAATCAAACACAAAAAAGATAAAGGAAAACGAATATACTTGCCCCTTTTGCAAGATTTCAAAAATTAAAAATATTCAGTCCTATGAAACTGGAAGTTGAAGGAATAAAATACAAGATCATTATTCATATGTTCATCTCATTTGTCAGCATCGGTCTAGTTATTTTAAGGCAGTCACGTGTACAATTCCTGTTCACTCAATATTTTTCCATCATGTCTTGCTTTCCTCCTCCTACCTAATTCTTATTTGCTTTTTTTTTTTCCCTTCCTGTATTAAATGCCTAATGCATTAATTTGATGTCTTGGAATGCATACAGTTCAACTTTTGATCAGCCTCTTCACTAACCAAGAGCAATAACTAGGAATTATAGCTCAATAATTACACATCATCTCATAATATATGGATGACAATTGTGATCATCAGCTCAATATCCTTGTGTTAGCCATTAGCCAAAAGGCCTTTTCCTTCATCATAAATGGCAGTCTTTCAAAAGAAGAATGCACTGATTGGGACAGTATGAGCTGTTGGAATTTTTAAGATACTGTTTGCCAACAGCTAAAAATAATACTCCCTCCGTTTCAATTTGTTTGTCTTAGTTTGAATAGACACGGAATTTAAGAAAGTTAAAAAGAATTTAGAATCTTGTGATCTTAAATTAAATATATGTATAATGTACCAAAATAGTCGTTAATCTTGTAGTGTTAAATGTCATGTGGGATATTGAAATTAAAGAGTTGTCAAATTAGGAAAAAGACATTTTTTCTGAAACAAATAAAAGGAAAAGTAAAACAAAATAAATTAATTTTTTTAGAGTATATAGCAATACTCTTCGGAAAGTGGAGAACACACTCACTCAAGTCTTCAACTACATTTTCATCTGGAAAAGAAAGAAAACTGCACTCTCATGTGATAAGTCGATAACTAAGTAGTTACTCCAATAAATAGTTTCCGATGACATACTAGTATTACTAGGGGAGTCAGACAATTCCTTTCTCTGATTGCGTTCTTTTAAAAAATATAAAACATTTTGCTATAAAATTTATGATTCATCAGTATCTTCATATTAATTTTAAATATGTAAGTATTATTTCAAATAAGACATAGTGCATAAATTCACACTGAAAATTGAATGTGTTGACCAATGAGCTCCAAATTTGGTATCTTTTTAAAATGGACAGAAAACTCGGGATTGTTTGGTTGTTGGAATAAGGGATTATAATCTCAGGATAAATTGTGGGATTAGTTTATTTATGTTATAGTACAGTTTTTGATTTCAGGATTAGTAATCTCAGAATTATTTATACCACAATTTGGGTATTACTTCTTTACCAAACTCTATGTGGGATGACTGATCTAGAATTACTAATTCCGGGATTTTGACACCTTGCCCTTCCCCAAAGCCTTTCTCCTAAATTTTAAATATACAAGATTAAAATTAAAAATGAAAATTTATCCCAATTTATCCGGTTTAAATCATTGCATGTTTTATATTATATTTCGTATCTCTCATTTTACCCTAATGAACCAACACTGATAAAAGTATATTTACTAAATAATCTCATTAATTATTTATCCTGTATTATAATTCTGTTACTATAATTCTGGAATAACTTGATCCCCAATCAGACGACCCCTAATTGGATTATAGACTGATCTGGACTAAAACAAAACATTAGGGAAATTTATACCCACAAATATGAATAATGTAATAAAAGATTATCCAGCTTTTCTAGAATCCTTTACTATATCGCATGCGTTTCTAAAATTATTTTGCAATTATCTATTTTCAGATTCTGTCCAACGAAAGAAATTGGAATGCCTAAGGCTGAAAATGGAAAAAAAAAATTAAGTCCTGCTGGCAAACATGTGTTATCTGGCGATAGGCCCTATATAAATTGGCCCACAGAAAGGAAATAGCCTATCATCAACTAACTAAACTTTTGGTCACTCATTCTAGGTAATAAATGGAGGGAAACGGCATTTAAATGTGAAATCGACATTTGATTCTTTAATTTCTTAAAATAAAATTTACATAAAAAGATGAAAATGTACTCTAAGTCATATATATATTTATTTTAAAATATATAAAAAAAATTAGTACGAAATTATTTTATGCCTCATATAATATTATGACCATATAAAATAGGACAGATAAAGTTTGGCATTGACAGATCCAATATTTTGTTTGGGCAATGACAGAATTATATTTTGGCTGTTTGTGAAAGGGATCCAGGTAAAACAAAGGTCAGACAACTTTGAAAAAATAAAAAAATGCCAGCTAGATAATAACAACAGACGTGACATATTCTTCTTTGCGTTCCAATTATTTTTCCTTTTGTATTCCCCAATAGCCAGCTAAATGTCACTATTAACCATTACTCTCCAAATTTATATGATATAATTCGGATATTGAGAGCTAAACTTTTTTATTTGACTATAAATTCACTTTAAATTTTAAAATATAATTTACATATTTAAAAATTACATAAAAAGTACTCCTTTCGTTCCGTAATAAGTATTATCTTAGTCAAATTCTTTTATCCCATAATAAGTGTCACCTTAAAAAATCAAAACATAAATTGATTAGTTTTTTTCAATTCTACCCTTAGACAATAAAGTAACATCTAAATGATGATTAGAAAAGCCACATAGTAACTTAGTATTGTTGGATTCCCAATATCAAAAGGCTTACTTTTTATACATGCTCTAATCAAAAGGTAAAGTAATTAATTTTTATTATATAGGGGTAATTTAATAAACTTTATATTGTATTATTGGTTTCTTAATATGAGTGTTTTTGGTTAAGATGACACTTATTATAGGACGGAGAGAGTATTATAGATCATCATAACTAACAATTTACATACTAAAAGGGCATACAAATAAATCACCATAAGAAAATTTTTTGTTAACAACAAACAACATTCCAAAAAAACAACATTTTTTAATCCAAAAAATAAAAAAGAGTAAAGCAAGTGAGGTGATTCCTCTGTTCACTTCTCCACTGAATACAAAAAAAATAAGAACCTTATTGATTCCAAAAGCGAAATTTCTGAACGAATTTGGAACTGTCTGTGATATTTAATAGCTACAAAAAAATAAATCTATTTTTTTTAATCTGAATTAAGTTCATATTTTTGAATTTTAAGCACAAAAACTTTAAAAACAAATCAAAAAAAATTTGAAAACAGCTTATGATCTTATCTACATCTAATCTAATTAATCTGAATTAAGTTCATATGAATGAACAAACAAATCATAATTTACGATCTGCAGATTCATAATTATCATATAAATCAACAAAACTTCGAGAAAAACTTCATCACAAAATTAACAGAAGCAAAATTTCGAGTATCTCATCGATTCGAGCAAAATCATCAAAACTGAAGGTTTAGATCAACAAATTCATCGAGTAAAAGCTTAATCAACAATTAACTATCAAATCATTGATCATTTAATCGAAATAATTAAACAAAGAGCAAAGCAAAACAGCAAGTATCAAACAGAAGTGTATAAACTCATCAAATTAATCCGAAGAAGATTAAAACAATCACTTATCTATGTGAATAGCAATCAAGTTGCTAAAACATCAAAAAAATTACCAGAAATGAATATCAATATCAAAATTTGAAGCTCTATCAATCAAAATTAAGTAGATTAACGATCAAAACACTAGCAAAATCACAAATTTAAGTAAATTAATGATTAAAAACACTAGCAAAACCACAAAATTAAGAATAATCTCAAAAGTTCAAGTCTGGAAAATTCGAGGACTTACCTGAAACTATAGCTTGGAGCAAAACTGGAAGAAAAATAATTTAGAGAGAGAGAATGATGTAATCAAAGAGCAATTTTTTTCAAATTTGAGGAATGATAGAGAGAGAGAAAAGAGAGAGGAGGGGCTTTATAGTAATGATAAAAATGAAATATGAAAAATGAGACTAGAAAAGAAGGTCGCTTTTGGAATAGAAGAAAAGTTGAGGGGGAAAAGTGGATTTGTCTGTTGTATGGAGCCCTTATAAGGCTAAAAGCGACTGGTACAGCTAGGAGCGTCAATTGTATGGTTCGGCTAGTATTTTATAAAATATAATATTTTTAGTTATTTTATTTTGTACAATCAAAATTAGGCCTTTTGAAGCTGTCTCATCATGTCGGTTTTTTTTCGATAGTGGTGCCGTTTGGTTAGTTTACGGTATTTTTCTTATTAAAATGTCACGTAATAGTCACAAGTAGAAGTTAGAACACCTTCTATAGGACTTTGGGCAAATACTCTCCAAAAATAAGGAGATAAAAATGAAATATGGAAAATGAAGGTCGCTTTTGAAATAGGAAAAAAAAAATAGGGGAAGTGGATTTGTCTGTTATATGGAGCCTAGGCTAAAAGCGACTGGTGCAGCTAGGGGTGTTAATGTTATTTTACAAAAAAAATTATCATACCATTTTTTCGATTATTTTATTTTGTATACAAAATTAGGCCTTTTGTAACCGTCTCATCATGTCGGTCTTTTGTGCATATCGGCAGTATTCGGTTAATTTTTGGTATTTTTCTTATTAAAACATCATGTAAGAGTCACAAGTAGAAACTAGAACATATTCAACAGAAACTAGAACATATTCAATAGGACTTTGGCAAATACTCTACGAAAATGAGGGGCTTTATAGTAAAGACTGTAATGATAAAAATGAAATATGGAAAATAAGACTGAGAAAGCAGGTCACTTTTGAAATAGAAAAAAAAATGAGGGGAAAAAGTAGATTTGTATGTTATATGGAGCCTTTATAAGGCTAAAAGCGACAGGCACAAAATTTAACTTCAAAATTTTCTTGAAGGAAAAGAAGATGGAATCTTTGGAGTTTTATTGAATCTAAATTGCCTTCTGCTTTTTGTTATATTACAAGAACACCATTATTTTTGTTTTTTTATAGATTGGTTTTATATCATTTAAATTATTTTGAGTGGTAGTCTTGTGGTTCGGCTAAAACAGATAATTGTATGTGGAATTATTCAACAATCATATTCTGATACTACGTGTCACAATGCATAGTTACGATGCTTTTATGTACTTGGTATATGTACTTGTCTTGATTTTATTATACATATTTAAGTTAGATAGTAGCAAATTTTCAGCACGTGAGTTGCACGTGTATATCGAATCATGTAGTATATAATTTCTTACATAAAATTTTGTCGAAATATTTTTCTCTTTATGGAACTCGCCCATATTAGTAAAACTGAAAATTTCAAAGTTGAGAATAGATATTCCAATTTTTTGAAAAATGAGTCAACAGTCATTTTAAAAATATTAAAATTCAAATGCATGTGCAACACACGTACAAAGAATATAGTTTAATCAATTATCATATTTAGGTCTAAGCTATAGATGTTGATAGAGTAAAATTCGCCAAGAAATTTCGGTCGCTCGGCAACCAACGTAAGAGTAGTCAATTTATGATGGATTCTCACAATACATATATGGATTGAACGACGTGATCAATGATGATTCAGATAGCCGTTACAACTTGTTTCGAGTTGGTGCATAGATGTTGTGTGTTTTTGTATAGTGATAGTGTCAGCCGACAACCAACATAAAATCAGACAATATATAATGATTTTACATGATATATATGTAATTGAATGACATAGTCAATGATGACTCATATAGCCATTACAACTTGCTTTGAGTTCGAGTCAGGTAGTATATAATTTCTTACATAAAATTTCATCAAAATAATTTTCTCTTTATGGAACTCGCCCAAATTAGTAAAACTGAAAATTCAAAGTTGAGACTATATATACTAATTTTGAGAAAATGAGTCAGAAGTCTTTAAAGAAAATATTATTAAAATCGAAATTCACGTGCAGCGCATATGTAGAGAATCTAATTTAATCAATTAGTATCATATTTAGGTCTAAGTTATATATGTTGACAACGTCATCAGGAAATTTCGGCCTCTCAGCAACCAATATAAGATTAGTCAATTTATGATGGATTCTCATAATATACATATACATGTTTTGACGGTTTCCTGATGTATATACAACAACCAAGTAGAATCTAATATATCTTTTTTTTTTGGGGGGTAAAAAACAAAACTTTGAGTTCACTTGCTTTACACTTGTGAGTGTTTTTGATTTTCGATGATAAAGCATCATAAATGATTTTAATGTGAATGAATATCATTTGTTGGACGATGATTCCTCTTCATTTTTTAGGAGAAAGATTGTTTTTTTTTTTTTTTTTGGTATAAAACAAAACTTTGAGTTCTCTTGCTTTACATTTGCGAGTGTTTTTGGTTTTCGATGATGAAGCATCAAAAATGATTTTAATGTGAATCTATGTCGTTTGTTCGATGATGATTCGTGTTGATTTTTTAGGAGAAAGATTGTTTTTTTTTCCTTAGTAAAAACAAAACTTTGAGTCTCTTGCTTTACACTTGTGAGTGTTTTTGGTTTTCTATGATGAAGTATCATAAATGATTTTAATGTGAATCTATATCATTTGTTCGATGATGATTCCTGATCATTTTTTAGGAGAAAGATTTTTTTTTTTTCTTTTAGTAGAAAACAGAACTTTGAGTTCTCTTGCTTTACACTTGTTAGTGCTTTTGGTTTTCAGAGATGAAGCATCAAAAATGATTTTAATGTGAATCTATGTCGTTTGTTCGATGATGATTCCTGTTTATTTTTTAGGAGAAAGGTTGTTTTTCTTGGGTAAAACACAACTTTGAGTTCTCTTGCTTTACACTTGTGAATGTTTTTGGTTTTTGACGATGAAGCATCAAAAATGATTTTAATGTGAATCTATGTCATTTGTTCGATGATGATTCCTGTTTAGAGAGTTATTTTATAAAAAATTACCGTACCATTTTTTCGGTTATTTAATTTCATATTTTTTACCATACCATTTTTTCGGTTATTTAATTTCATATAACCAAAATTAGGCCTTTTGAAACCGTCTCATCATGTCGGTCTTTCTTCGATATCGGTACAGTTCGATTCATTTCGTGTAACCAATATCAGGCCTTTCGATACCGTCTCATCATGTTTGTCTTTCTTCTATATCAGTAGAGTTCAGTTAATTATCGATATTTTTCTTGTTAAAACTTCACGTAAGAACCACAAGTAAAAGTTAAAACACCTTCTATTGGACTTCGACAAATACTCTCCGAAAATGAGAGGGCTTTATAGTATAGACTGTAATGTAATGATAAAAATGAAATTTGAAAAATGAGAATGAGAAAGCAGCTCACTTTTGAAATAGAAAAAAAAAATTAGGGGAAAAAGTGGATTTGTTTGCTATATGGAGCCCTTTTAATGCTAAAAGCGACTGGTACAACATTTCTAACTTCAAAAATTTTCTTGAAGGGAAAGAAGATGGAATCTTTGGAGTTTTATTGAATCTAAATTTCCTTTTGATTTTTGTTATATTACAAGAACACCATTTTTTTTGTTTTTTTTTATAGATTGGTTTTATATTATTTACATTATTTTGAGTGGTAGCCTTGTGGTTCGGCTAAACAGATCATTCTTTGTTACAGTGAATAGTTACAATGCTTTTCTATCCTTGGCTTATGTATTTGTCTTTGTTTTATTATACATATTTAAGTTAGATAGTTGTAAATTTTTGGCACGTGAGATGCACGTCTACATCGAGTCATGTAGTATATAATTTCTTACATAAAATTTCGTCGAAATATTTTTCTCTTTATGGAACTCGCCCATACTAGTAAAATTGAAAAATGCAAAGTTGAGAATATATATTCTAATTTTTTGAAAAAAATGAGTCATGAGTCTTTTTAAAAATATTAAAATTCAAATTCACGTGCAACACGTGTGCAAAGAATCTAGTTCAATCAATTATCATATTTAGGTCTAAGTTATAGATGTTGATAGCGTAAAATTCGCCAAGAAATTTCGGTCGTTCGGCCAGCAATGTAAGAGTAGTCAATTAATGATGGATTCTCATAATACATATATAGATTGAATGATGTGATCAATGATGATTCAGATAGCCATTACAACTTGGTTTGAGTTGGTGCATAACTGTTGTGTGTTTTTGTGTAGCGGTGGTGTCAGTCGACAACCAACATAAGATCAGACAATTTATAATGAATTTTCATAATACATATTGAATTGAATGACATAATCAATGATGACTCATATAGCCGTTACAAATTTGCTTTGAGTTAGAGTCATGTAGTATATAGTTTCTTACATAAAATTTCATCAATATAATTTTCTCTTTATGGAACTCACCCAAATTAGTAAAACTGAAAATTCAAAATTGAGAATATATATACTAATTTTTGGGAAAACGAGTCAAAAGTATTGAAAGAAAATAATATTAAAATCGAAATTCACGTGTAGTGCACGTGTAGAGAATCTAATTTAATCAATCGGTATCATATTTAGGTCTAAGTTATATATGTTGACAACGTCATTAGGAATTTCTGCCGCATAACAACCAATATAAGATTAGTCAATTTATGATGGATCCTCATAATATATATATACATGGATTGAATGACATAATGAATGATGACTCATATAGCCGTTACAACTTGCTTAACATTGGTGCATAATTGTTATGGGCTTTTGTGTACTGATATGCAAGTCGCCAACCAATATATGCTTAGTAAAAAATTGATGAATTCTCATAATTCATATGGACTGAATGATGTAACCAATAATGACTCATATAGCCGCTACAACTTACAACTTGCTTTGGTTTGGTGCATAATGTGCTTTTGTATATTGATATGCCAGTCGGCATCCAACAATATATTTGTCAATTTATGATGAATTCTCATAATATAGACATGGATTGAATGACGTGATCAATGATGACTCATATAGCCGTTACAACTTGCTTTGAGTAGGTGCATAGTTGTTGTCGGCTTTTGTATACTAATATGTCAGTCGACATTCAACATAATATTTATAACTTTATGATAAAGTCTTATAATACATATATGGATTGAATGGCATGATCAATGATGACGTATAGCCACTACAACTTGCTTTCGCAGTGCTTTTTTGTACTTGGTATATGTATTTGCCTTGGTTTTATTATATGTATTCAAGTTATATAGTAGTGGTAGATTTTCAGCACATGCGCTGCACTTGTATATCGAGTTATGTAGTATATAATTTCTTACATAAAATTTCATCAAAATATTTTTCTCTTTATGAAATTCACCTAAATTAGTAATACTGAAAAATTCATAGTTGAGAATGTATATTCTAATTTTGAAAAATGAGTCAACAGTCTTTAAGAAAAAATTATATTAAAATCAAAATTCACGTGCATCGCATGTGCAGAGAATCTAGTTTAATCAATTATCATATTTAGGTCTAAGTTGTGTATGTTGATAGAGTAAAATTCGTCAGGAAATTTCGGCACTATGCAACTAATATAAGATTTGTCAATTTATGATGAATTATGGTAATACATATACGGATTGAATGACGTAATCAATGATGACTCATATAGCCGTTACAACCTACTCAGGGTTGGTGCATATGTGTTATGTGCTTTTGTATACTGATATGTCAGTCGGCGACCAATATAAGATTAGTCAAGTTATGATGAATTCTCATAATACATATATAGATTGAATGGCGTGATCAATGATGACTCATATAGCTGTTACAACTTACAACTTGCTTTGGGTTGGTGAATAGTTGTTGTGCGCTTTTGCATACTAATATGTCAATCGGTAATCAACATAAGATTTGTCAATTTATGGTGAATTCTCATAATATCGACATGAATTGAATGACGTGATCAATGATGTGCCACATAGCCGTTACAACTTTCTTTGGATCAGTGCACCGATTATCGTGTGTTTTATGTATATATATTGATAATATAAAATAAACTCTAATAGATTGTAAGTAGTACTGTGTTACATACTAATTTTACTAATCATCCTTCATCATTTATATTGTTTAAAATATCACAAAAGGATGTGGTGCAACAGATGGGGTTGCTTCTCCCTTAACTAGAGGTTTTGAGTTCGAGTTCTGGGTATGGAAAAATTCTTGGTAAGGAGCGTTTCCCCCCAAATGAGGCCCTACGTGGTGCGAATCTGGATATAGTCAGACTCCAAGGTGCGGCGCAATCTGGATATAGTCGGGCTCCAATGCGGGTATCAGACATCGGGTGGGAAACCAAACAATGTTTAACCCAAATGCACTTTTTCCTCTATCCCAATTTATGTAACACACTCTCCTTTTAGTCTGTCCCTAAAAAAGGTCACCTTTCTATATTTAGAAATAATTTAATTTTAAAATTTCTCTTTCACCCTTAAAGAGATGATTTACAGCCATACAAATACCTAAGACTTGTTATAGACCACAAATTTCAAATATTTTCTTTTATTTCTTAAACTCCATGCCTAGTCAAATGGTACCACATAAATTGAGACGAATGGAGTATAAATTATTACTCCCTCCGTCCATATTAGTTGGCCACTTTCTCTTTTACACGCCTTTTAAGAAATCATAAATGAAAGTGTATTTTTACTATATTACCTTTATCTCTCTCCAATAGATTACACTCTAATCAGTATTGGTTGATTTGAAAAACAATTAATGTTAAGGATAAAATAGGAAAAAAATTAATTAATTGTATCTTGATTTTGTAAATGGACAAACATTTTGGGACAAATATTTTTTGTAATGTGACCAACTAATATGGGACGGAGGGAGTACATGTAGTTGACTATTAAATAGAGTAAAAACTATATCTATGATAAATGGTTTTAAGGTTTAACGCAAGAATCCACCTCAAAATTCAAAATCCAATCCTTGTCCTGGTTTATTTTGAAAAAAAAGTTGAACATACTAAAAATGTCATTTTCAAGGTTTGAATGCAATTCCTCAAGTACTTGACGACATGGATCATATTCACATGTGAACTCTTCAGTATGATTTTAATTTTTTAATCAGCCTTAGCCCTTAAGTAGCTTTATAGAAATAAAATAAAAAAAGAACTAACCCCAAGTTAACTTGTTTAAATCATTAAATTTATGAAAGATGATGGATTGGTAATTTTAATGGTAAAACACCTCCATTATATTTATGTTTGTGAGATTTAACTGTTCCAAACTCCAAGCCAGTTCCTTCTCCCCATTAAAAAAGACAAAATAAATACTCAAATCAATGAAAATGTTTTTAATATATGTTACTCCAAGTTGTAATCAAGAAATCCTATTAGCCTCAGACTAATAAACTGGTTCCTCAATTATATATAAATACTTTAGGAATAACCTTTTTTCCTGACTTATCGAATACAAAAAATTAGTAAGAAAATTATTTATTTTTTTTAAAAAAAAATAGAAAATACTTTTCAGGAAGACATTTTTCTTCATACCAAATGCACCCTCAGTCTCTAAACATTGTTCTTAAGAAAAACGAATAGTATTTTCTTTGTTCTAGTCTATATAAAATTGGATTATAATTATTTATGGAGTCAAATAATTTTTTCTTTGATCTCAAATAACTCTTAAATATTTTCAATAATAAAAATTTATATAATTTATAGTACTTTTTATTTATTTTCTTAAAACGAAAGATTAAGAAATAAAAAGCCCGACGTCAATACGTAGAACTCTTAAGAGAATCTTATTGGCCAAAATATATTAGTTGAAGTACACCTGCACATGCATAAGAGACAATTACCACATCTGAAAAAAGATTATTATAAAATACAAAAGTTTAGGTGGCCAACAAGGATAACCAAGTTGTCTCTATACTGATGCAATTGTCTAACTATAACCTTTGACAAAATGCCTAATTACGTTTAGTGAAAATGCCATCATGTTTTTGTTTGAACAAATAGATACAGCCATTATTCACACAAGTCGCGACGGCCTAATTCCTAAACTAGTTAAGTGTTTTTTGGTATTTATTCTATTTCTTTTGGATAATTTGTCACTTCAATATTCGTTACTTTGTCTTTTGAATTTAGGAGTTCTTTGACGCAGAGATTTCTCTACATTTTTGCTAGTAACATACAAATCTATACAGACAAAGAGGAAAAAAACTTACCAAAAACCGGATCCAATGTAAGAGGACTAACCATTTGAGTACTTAACTTTACGATATATAGTTTTTTTTTTCAGAGACGAACTCGTCATTTAAAAAAAAAAAAAAAAAAGAAGCGCAAATACGCACGCAAATGAAAGAGATCTGGATGAAGGTGGCGGGGCATAATTTTTTTCAATGTACATCTTGTTAGTGAACGTGTATTTCATCATCTCTTTTTAGTTTAACGGGGGCAACTTAATGCACTTTTTTATTTGCAAATATGAAAATTACATCTCAAAAAATAACATGCATCTTAAACAAGGAATTTGTTCATTAACACCCATTATATGTAAAATATTTTCAAGGAATTGCATATCTTATGTATATTAAAAAATGAATTTGCACAAGTAAAATAACATCTTCAATAAGGGAATTACACCAATCAAAATAAGAAAAATAATAGAAAACTCTTCAATATGTAAATACACCCCATAAGTAAATGTAGAATTAGATAAAACAAGTTCTCAACAATAAATCATAAATTTCACGTTTTTCTAAGTAGTGCTTACAAGTTTCCATCACAATTTAAGTAGTAGAGTGATTTAAATTGAATTTAACAATTATAGAATAGCATAAATTTTTATAAACTCCCTCCGTCCATTTTTCTTTGTCCATTATAATAAAATTATATGTCCACTTTTACTTGTAAGTTATATAGTTTGAAAAACCAAGACATAATTTACCATTTATTACCTATTTTACCCTTATTAGTAAGTACTCCAATTCATTTCTCATTTTATTTATTGCTTATTAAGAGCGTCCCAAGTCAAATATAGACAAGTAAACATGAACGGAGAGAATAATAAACAAAAGAAATTATTAAAAAAAAATGAATTTTGATCTCAATCCAAAATTCCCATTGAAACCCAAGTTTTTCGATTTAAATACTCACAGATTTGAGATTAAGAGAAATGCTTAATTTAAGGGATTTTGAAGTTTCTATTTGTGTGTTCTCGCTAAAGATCACAGATAAAATAATAGAAAAGAGGAAAGGCAATATAAATAATAAAAGATAAATAGAAAATTGGGAGGGCCGAAAAGGGAATTACTGGTACAAAGGAAGTAAAAAGCGCAAAGAAAAACGGGAATCGGAAAATGTTAAAGATATATTCAAACTTGTGTCTACCAGCCGTGGCACCTTTGTCTAATTTACGACTGGGGGTGGCAGGATCAAATATTTAACCTAATTTAAGCAAATTACAACATAAGTATATAAAAAAATTATTAATCGAGGGGGTGCCATGCCACCCCCACCCCAAAGGGTGGATCCGCCCCTGTGAAAGAGTATGAGGTGGCATCATGATGTGAACATCCTAGTGACTTTCATCCAATAACAGGGGCAAATGCACTCTTAAGCTAAATAATTGTGACGGTTTGTTTTCAGTTTTCACCATATAATGAATATATAAAATTTGTCTTTATTTGAAAAATTAATAAATATAAATTTTAAATGAGATGTTAAATTAATCTAATATTGTGTCAAAAAAAATATTTTTAAATTGGAGATTGATAGTGGTGATAACAAGTTATGGTGGTTGTGGCCACAAATTAACTGCAAACAAATTACTCGGATGTTATAAAATCAAATCAACTTGTAAGAGATGTGAGGAGATGATTATTTAAATTCAGGTCAGGCGCGGATAAGCATATTGAACTATCTATGTGGCTCAAAATGCTCATTACACAAAAATGCAAAAATTATTAAACTTTATCCATCTCACCAAGCCCGCTATGCAAAAATAAGAGAAACCCATATTTTTATGTCCCCACACAAGGTAACATGGGGACATAAAAAAGAAAAGGGGATTCTATCAATTTTTTCCGTCCTAAGCTCATGAGCTTGGTCTTACTCCAATGTTGAGAAAGGAAAGAAAACTTCCATCTCCAATTTTAACTCAGATATAGATCCCCCCCCCCCCCCTCTATTTTTTTTGTGGGGGGTTGGGGGGTGGGGTTAGGTGGGTGAAGCAATGTCAAACCAAAATGCCCAAGAGTGGATGACGTTTTGTGTTTTTGTAATATTAGGTAAATTTAATTACTTCCATGTGAAAAAATAATTTTATGACGTTAATGTTATATATGAGGTAAAGCTTCATTACTTAATGAGTTAATGTAAAAAAAAAATTATAATTTACTTGTCATACTCCTAATAGTCGGTTAAGTAAGTGAAATTACTTCCCAATCCTACTCAAACCAGAATTATCAAAAGAGAGGGAAAAAAAGGACCGAGTTCCATTTGGATTGTGAATTTCACCTCTATAAAACCCAACCTATCCACTCCCTGTCCATTGTTCTTTCAATTTCTCTACTTTTGAGTTTCCATATATCCATTGTAAAATTTCTCCAATAATGGTGTCCAAATCACAACCAAACCGAGTAAATCTCCCTAGACCTATAAAGGTGAAAGTAAAATCTCATGCACCAATTCAAATAACCGCCGAGCAAATCCTCTATGAAGCAAGACAACATCAAGAATCAGAACTCCGACCGCCACCTCAGCATAAAATAACCGACATAACTGAACTCAACGACTACCAGAACGGCAAACGCAAGGAATTTGAAGGTCAAAGAAACAACAAGAATGCATTAGTGAAGTACGCAAAATGGGAAGAGACACAAAAGGACTTTGATCGTGCACGTTCAGTTTTTGAACGTGCACTAGAATTGGGTTATCGTGATCGTGCAGTGTGGTCGAAACATGCTGAATTTGAGATGAGGAACAAGTGCATTAGCAATGCGTGTAATGTGTGGGAACGGGCAGTAACCGTATTGCCTAGAGTTGATCAGTTATGGTACAAGTATATTCACATGGAAGAGATGCTTGGGAATGTTATGCTTTGTCGTCAGATTTTCGAATGATGGATGACGTGGCAGCCTGATGAACAAGGTTGGTTATCGTACATTAAGTTCGAATTAAGGTACAATGAAGTAGAAAAAAGCACGAGCAATTTTCGAGAGGTTCATATGGTGTCATCCTAAGGTTAATACATGGATTTTGTACGCCAATTTTGAGATAAAGAATGGTGGTATAACGAAGGCTACAAACTGTTACGAGAGGGCTGTTGATAAGCTTATTGATGATGCAGAGGTTGAGAAATTGCTCGTGGCGTTTGCGGAGTTTGAGGAGAAGTGTAAGGAGATAGACAGGGCAAGGTGTATATATAAGTTTGCAATGGATCATCTACCGAAAGAACGAATTGAATATCTGTACAAGAAATTTGTTGCTTTTGAGAAGCAATATGGTGATAAGGAAGATATTGAAGATGCTATAATTGGAAAAAGGAGGATTGAGTATGAAGATGAAGTGAGTAAAAATCCAATGAACTCAGATTCTTGGTTTGATTTAATTCAATTGGAAGAAAGTTTAGGCAATAAAGAGAGAATCAGAGAGGTTTATGAGAGAGCAATTGCTAATGTTCCTCCTCCTGAAGAGAAACTTATTGGCAGAGATACATTTACTTATGGATTAATTACGCGTTATATGAAGAGATTGAAGCACATGATATGGAAAGAACTAGAGAAATTTACAAGGAGTGTTTGAAATTGATTCCTCATAAGAGATTTTCGTTCGTGAAGATCTGGTTAATGGCTGCTCAATTTGAAATCAGGCAGTTATGATTGAGGGATGCAAGATTAATACTTGGACAAGCAATTGGAAAGGCTCCTAAAGACAAGATTTTTAGGAAGTATATTGAAATGGAACTTCAGCTTGGTAATTTAGATCGTTGTCGAAAGCTTTATGAGAAGTATTTAGAATAGTCGCCTGAAAATTGCTATAATTGGAGCAAATTCATTGAGTTTGAGAGGTCATTGGGTGAGATTGATCGAGCCAAGGCTATTTTTGAGCTTGCCACTAACCAACCTGCAGCATGGCATGTCTGAGTTACTATCACATGCGGGGCTATAATATTAGATATAGGTTCGAATTAAGCAGTTTCTTATGGATGTGTATTTTATCACATGTGGGGCTACAATATTAGATACAGGTTCGAATTAAGCAGTTTCTTATGGCTGTGTATTTGTATTAGTAAATTTACTCCCTCCGTCTCAAATTATTTGTCGTAGTTCTCTTTTACAGCTCCTTAAGAAACATTAATTAGGAGAAATTTTTAACTATTTGATGCGTTTGTAGTCTTCAAGAACAATAATTATACTAAGGATAAAATAGGAAACAAATAATTGATTTTGTCTTGAACTTCTAACACAACAAATAATTTGAGAAAAAACAATTGTTTTTAAAAATCACGACAAATAATTTAAGGGGGAGGACGTATTAGATATGTATAAAATATTTAATAGCTAACCCTGTAACTAAAACGAGCTATGAGTTCCGTGACAAATTCAGGACTCATTCCAAGTTGGATGATGTAATTTCTCACTTATTTCTGTATGATTTCAATTACTAATTCGTAGATTAAAAGTGAGTGCAATTCACCAACTAAAACATTCTTTTTCTTACTCCCTCCGGATTAAAAAGAGTGTCCATTTAGTTTTTTTTTTTGGGTCAAAAAGAGTGTCCACTTATCAAATCAAGAAACAATTAACTTTTTTTTTTCCAGATTTGCCCTTATTTAGTGTTATGTGATCAAATCTCAATATCTATTTAATTAGAGACAGTTTAGTCAGATTACCTATTTTTGTCTAGAAGTTAGTATTTTCTTAAAGAGTGTGCAAATGGTTAAGTGGACACTCTTTTTAATCCGGAGGGAGTACTATTTACTAAGTATACTAACTAAACTAATTTCCTTTATCAAAATAATTTCCATCAGTGGATATTGGGAGATATATGACACATGGTTTCAACTTTAGGTTATGTTGATTTTATACACATTTCTAAGACCTTTAACATTATCGCTCATAACTTAATTGATATTTTTATTTCTTTGGTTCATGGTATGTTTTGGGAGACGATATGCTCAAATTGGATTGTAAATAATGCTGCTCACTTTTTTGTACGTACGATATCCTTAATGAAATAGTTAATCCTTTAGTTGAAATTGAAAAAACTTGCATGTGTTTTCCACCAAGTTAATCTTTCTACCAACCAATTTTTTTTTTTTTTTTTTTTTTACCATTTTCTCTCAATTCTTCCTAGTAGCCAAACAAGGTTTTTCATTGGACTACATAAAATTTTATGTTGGCCTGTTTATTTTTGAAAATCTCCGTATTCTTTATCCTTCGCATCCAAAATGCTATATTTCTTTTTTTTGGACAGCAGAATCGAGATCAATGAAAATACTTTGCCTTTTCGTCTATCAAGTACACTCGTAATTACTTCTGTTTGATTGTCTCAAGGCGTAGCCTGCTTTTCATCTTTTCCTAGAATGGGCGTTTAAGTTCCTACTCCTTCCGTCCCCCAAAAAATGTCCCAAACCAACCGTCGGTTTAGAAATTTAGGCCCCGTTTGCTCATAGATATAAAATAAAAAATTCATTGGAATTTTGGAGTTGGAGTTGGAGTTGGCCATAGTTTTTGAAATTGTAGTTTTTGGTGAAATGTAGTTGTAAAAATGTGAAAAAAGTGATTTTTAAAAAAAAATAAGTTTTTTGAGTTTTTGGTATTCCGGAATACAACTTCAAGTTGTATTCGAAATTCTCATGGCCAAACGCTGATTTCGAAAAAAAGTGAAAAAAAAAAATCGAAATAAAGTGAATAATTCTTATGGCCAAACCGGGGCTTAATATAAAAATTAGTATTTTTTCAATTATAACCTTATATTCCATTCATTTCCAAAATAAATAATTTTTTGAGATTTTATCTTTGATCCAAAATAAGTGAATTTTTTAAAGTCCAAGATGTTATTAATTAATTGTTCCGAAGTTACTTTTCATTTTAGTAGTTTTCTCTCACTATTTCAATCTTTAAAAAAGGTTTGGGAAAAGACTTAAAGTGATTTAATCAAATGACCATTTAATTATTGTAACTAATTAGATTTCTTAATAGGTATGCCACACCCCGAAAATTCATTCGTTTTGAAATGAAAAAAAAATATTGAAAAACTACTTTTTGTTTGATAAAGCTCAATTCTCTAAAAATATTTTTAATGAGGTAAAATGAGCTAAACACATTTATTTTGGGATATCTTTTTCTTATGCCAGATGTGGAGATGCTTGGAGGCTAGAGGGTACCTGTGGCGTACATTAGGGCGATCAAGGACATGTATGATGGAGCCAAGACCAGGGTAAGGACAGTGGGCGGAGATTTGGAGCACGCTCCAATTATGATGGGGCTGCACCAGAGATCAGCTCTTAGCCCGTTTTTATTCACTTTGGTGATGGATGGATTGATGCGGCATATTAAAGGTGAGGTGTCATGGTGTATGTTGTTCGAAATGACATAGTCTGATAAGAATCGATTTGTCGGATAAGAATCGATTTGGGGAAAACACCAAATCAATAACTAAAATGCAGAAAGTAAAGATAACAAGAAAAGGGGATTAGAAATGAAGAAAATGGGATGAGAAAAGAGGGATAGAAGTTAGACCCTAATGATAATGAATCTATGGACAAACCTAGGTATATCAAACCTAGACCCTTCCATTTGGATTCAATCAAGAGAACCTAAACTATTTGAATTCAATGCAAGAGAAATTCAATTGAATCCACAAATGAACAACTCTTCATGAAATCAATGGAAATAAGGTTCAAAAATAATAATGGAATCCACCATTATCTATCACTAACTAAGGCTAATCCTAACTAAACAGTCTATCACTCAACAAGAGTATTCACTCATCATAATGCATAAGCTATGGGAGAAATGAAAGACTTAAGTGTCTTATTTATACTAAAAGCTCTTAAAACAAAGGCCCTAAAGTGGGTCTTTGTGAAAATAGCCCAACATGGGATCTTCATCTTCCAAACACCAATTGTCTTGCAATTGTAGCTCAAATTACATCCCTAGCCTTGAATTTGGGATCTTGGCTATGCTTTGTATCTTATAGCCATAATTTGCACTTTTTTCCCTTTGCGCTTTTAGCTACTTGGTGAGAAGCCTCCACAATCTCTTCCCATGTTATGATCCAACGTCCCACGTCCTTCTAAGCTTCCTTGTGCCATTTAGGATCATATCATAGTCTTGATTGATGAGACTCGCGATGGAGTTAACGCTAAGTTGGAGGGTTGGAGACAAACTTTAGAATCTAAAGAGTCCAAGTTGAGTAGGACCGCACTGAGTACTTGGAGTGCAAGTTCAGTAACGTACCCCATAAAGCTGACGTGGAAGTAAGACTTGGTACCCAGGTCATCCAAAAGAAAGGAAACTTTAAGTATCTTAGGTCTATTATACAAGGAAATTGGGATATTGACGATGATGCCACACATCGTATTGGTGCAGGGTGGATGAAATGGAGACTCGCTTTTGGAGTCTTTGTGTGATAAGAAGTTGCTACCAAAACTTAAAAGGCAAGTTCTACAAAGTGGTAGTTAGACCGGCTCTATTGTATGGGATAGAGTGTTCGTCAGTCAAGAACTCTCACGTTCAGAAAATGAAAGTTACGAAAATGAGAAAGTCGCGGTGGATGTGTGGGCACACTAGGAGAGATAGGATTAAGAATAACGATATCCGAGACAAGGTGGGAGTGGTCTCGGTGAAGGATAAGATGCGAAAGGCGAGGCTGAGATGATTTGGGCATATGAAAAGGAGAAACATTGATCCCAGTGCGAAGGTGTGAGAGAATGGCCATGGACGGATTCAAAAGAGGCAGAGGAGGCCGCAATTTTGTGCTACTATTGGTTGTTTCGTATACTCCAATCATTTTATTTATCTGTGGTATTTATTGCTTTTTTTTCAAGACTGCTTTATAGTGCTTGTATTTCTTCTAAAACAAAAACTCCAGAAAATCACTCCACTCACCATTTTCACCAGCTTCAGTCGTCTTCTTCGCCGGCACTGGCACCGGCCACCGGAGAAACTGTAACGATTCTTTTCTATTTCTTCTCTCTTTCACAATTTTACAAAGTAGAATCCGTCCACTCCATTTCCTGTATCGTGTTGCATGTTAGGTTTCCTCTGTTTCTATTTCCTTGTCTTAAAACTCAACAATATTTCCCCTTCACAGTTTTCCGATGAGCTCCAACACAAAACCTGTAATCACCTGTAGCCCATGCACATTAGAACCACCTATTTCGAAAACTTCATCTATACCGGATTTAATTTCTCATTTAAAATCAACGAAACGGTATGGAGAAAAGAACTTTTCTCTGGTACAAGAAATCCTTATAGACCGGGAAAAATTGCAAAATGCTGAAATCGAAAACCTGAAAAAAGAGCGTGATGTAATTGAGAAGAGTCATGCTTTATGTTTCCTAGAAAAGATGAAAATGGAGGAGCAATTAAACAATTTTCGTAGAAAATGCGAAGAATTGATTGATAATGTGACTAAATTGGAGGAGGAAAGAAATTTGTTTTGCAATAGGGAGAAAAGAGCTGAAGAAAGGTATCAAAAGATAAATGAAGAACTTGCTAATGCACAAGCAGATAAATGTAAGTTGACATTTGAGATGTATAATAGGTTAGAAGAATTGAAGAAAGAAAAATCAGAAGCCGAGGATAGAGTAAAGGTTTGGGAGCAAGAGTTGAAACAATTAAATGATAGGATGTCACGTCGAAAGGAGAAAATGGCGGAGAATCATGTTAGAGAAATCCCCGTAAATTTAGAACTCGAGACAACTGTAGGTTTAGAGGTGAATAATCAGGCTACTGGTGGTGATAAGCAGACTGTAATTCGTGAAAATTTAGGGAGTGAAGTTAATCGCGACAGTAAAAATTTGGACTCAATCAAGGAGAGCCAGTTTCCTCATGGGGCTCGGTGGAATTGTGATTCAACTGGAAATGGAAATGACCAATCAGAAAAGGAAGGTAATACACTTTATATAGACCTTTGTGTCATTTCTATTAGTTACCTTGCACTATGCCTGCTATTTGTATTCCTGTACACTCTTAATGCTCATGGTACTTTCTTAGAAAATGGGTGCAGCTGTATTATGATGATCCTCTATTGGAGCATGACTTGTTATATCGATGACTTCTGAGTCATCAACGATGTATAACAATCTCTAACTTAGTCTCCTGTTTTGTTAAAGCAAATATCTGAAAGACAAATATTGGTGATTTCTTGGCCGAACAGAAGCAAATGAAGTCAGCTAGAAAGTGGAGTAGAAGTCTGATTTAGCACCATGTTGTTTAGTGTCAGTTGTGTGTAGCCATTTGAAGAAGTTACAGGGCATCTTTCATGCTTAGATCTTGATATTCAAAAGCAATCCAATGTGTTAGAATATTGGATGTATTACTTATCAAAAGAAGTTCTATGCTTTAACAGAACATACTGTGTATTCTGGCTGTAATGCATCAGATTAGGGAAAAAAAAAATGACAGTTGGACTATGCTCTGCCTTGTAGCAAGGAAGAAACTATATGGAGTGTTAAGTCCTAGTACTAATAGTTTGATATACTTTGGGTGAATACTTCATTCAATGTTTCCACCATTTGTAATTACCAAAATCCTGAAAATCAATATGTTGTTATACTAGTACACTATAATAATGCCTCCCTATCTTCCGAGATGGGGGTAAAGGTCTGCGTACATTTTACCCTCCCCAGACCCCACACTGTGGGATTTCACTGGGTATGTTGTTGTTGTACTAGACTACTAGTACACTATAGTAATAGTGCTTGGTCCTATCTCTAGAAAATGTGACAGTAGCGGCTCTGACGGTTTTGTTTCTATTACTTCTGAATTTTAGCGTTACTTGCTACATTGGTGACCTCTAATCATCAAAGATGTATGATAATATTTCAAACTTAATCTCCTCCCGTGTTAGCTGTTGCAGATATCTGGAAGACAGTTTTAATCAAGTTAGGGATCTTTTAATATCCTAGCTAGTGGATCTGTCTTTCGTTCTGACTTCTCATCTCTTTCTCTCTTTCAGACACCTATTGACACACAGTAAAGCTTCTTAATAATTGCGTAATTGCACCTGGTCAGCTCTTTAAGGTTCATGATATTTACCTTTATTTTCGTGGAAGTGTTGATATTTGTACGTTTATTTAGAGAAACTATTTTCCCCCTATTTCATATTTCAAGTTAAGTTTCTAACTTGGGTCAATTCAGATAATATCCACTCTTAAAATATAGTTACTTTATTAACTTGTATTTTAAAATTTAAACAGTATATAATTCAAAGGCTGAGTAATCTTTTAGTCACATTTACACTTTTATTATAACTCAAAGTCAATTAATTGATTCTGTTTTTTCTGTCCAAAAATTAGAGTTGAGACTCATTTTCCGCTCATTTGTAAGTTCTAAATATAATGGTTGATTCTAGGAACAAGTCATTTACAGCTTCTTGATAATGTGTATATTACATACCCACACATATGCAGGTGCAGTCATGTGTATTGATGGCTCTTATTTTAATGAAGACAAATGTTTCTGATACCTCGAGCAAACTCAATAAATTCTTGGTGCTTTCTTTCAGATCCTCTACCTATCAACTTGGCTCGTGAGAATAGAGCACCTAGTAGAAGCCTATCAGCGTTTGAAGTTGGAGACTGCAATAAGAAAAACTTGAATACAATCTCTGGCTGCCCTGGATCTTCAACCGTCATTCACATTATTGACAGTGATGAAGAAATGGCATGTGTTTCAAATAGTCATCGTGTGTCAAGAAATTTAACACTTCCTCATCAGATAAAAGAAGAGGATATAAAGGAATCTTCTACTTTATTGTCTAAGAGGAAAAGAAGCTTAAGGGATTCTGACAGTGGTGATGGTTCTTCATTTGGTAAAAAAAAGACAAGATCCAGTCAAGAATTAGATTGTAGTGAAAAGCAGTCTTTTGCTCTTGACGGTTCCAGAAATGCAACAGTGTTCATTAGACAATGTGATGACAAAGTTGGAGTGAAGTGTTATTCTCAACCTTCATCCACAAGATGTGATCTATACAAGCTTAATGAGATTAATGATGAAAGTTCATCAGATTCAGATAATGATTCATGCAGTGACAAGAATATGGATATGTTAATCAAAAGAGCTAGAGAAGGTACAAGGTGCTTGTCGGAAGATAGTTTAGGAACAAAGGACCCTGAACTTTGTATGAATGCGGTACGTGGACTATATCAGCAACAAATTTCTCCAAGCATATCTTCCAAGGGTCTCTCTTTTACCAAGAGTCAGGAAGTGAGTCAATCTGATAAATTCAGGTGTGTATAATTACAGCCTGACCTTTCTAGTGGTAACTTTATTCGTCTGATTATTGAACTGCTATTTTACCTTTGCAGCATAACAATGAAGCAAGTATTATTGTCAGTGATTAATAACAGAGAAAATTAGATCCCGTTTGGCCATGGATAGTTTTCACTTTTTTTCGGAAAACTGTTTGGACATAGAATTGTTACAATTTTCTGGAATTCGAAAAACTCCAAAAAGCTGGTTTCACAATTTTCACTCCAAATCACTCACAAAAATTTAAAAACAACTTCAATTTGTATTCATGTCCGAACACAACTCCAATTTCCAAATACCATTTTCAACTTGAAAACAAATAAGTACTACTTTTTTCCAAATTTCACAATTCTTATGTACAAACACCCACTTAAGAATTCCAATCATGTATCTTGCAGTACTTTACCGCTCTTCAATAGAATACCTTTACCAATAGTCCAATAGAAAAAATCATGTATTGATCTGGAAAAATCATGATAACTATGTGTTTTCCAATGCCATAACTTGTTAATGTGCTGTTCATTTTGTGGATGTATTCACAAACAGCTGACCCTAACTTGTTTGGACTGAGGCTTTGTTGTTGTATTCACGAATAGGTGAATACATTAATGTGTCTTTTGGTTCTGTAGAAAAAGAACTTACAACTCACAGTTGAGGAAATCAGAACTGAGACTTTACTTTTAATATGAAATTTGTTGTGCAAATTAGAATTGAATGAACAATGAGATGGGATGCTTAATTGCGGTGTAAGGGCTTTAGCATTGCACGTCACATAAATTATATATTTTTTTTTTATTCGATCTGATGGTACTACAAATTCGGAAAACAAATAACTCACAAAAATTTAAAAACAACTTCAATTTGTATTCATGTCCGAACACAACTCCAATTTCCAAATACCATTTTCAACTTGAAAACAAATAAGTACTACTTTTTTCCAAATTTCACAATTCTTATGTACAAACACCCACTTAAGAATTCCAATCATGTATCTTGCAGTACTTTACCGCTCTTCAATAGAATACCTTTACCAATAGTCCAATAGAAAAAATCATGTATTGATCTGGAAAAATCATGATAACTATGTGTTTTCCAATGCCATAACTTGTTAATGTGCTGTTCATTTTGTGGATGTATTCACAAACAGCTGACCCTAACTTGTTTGGACTGAGGCTTTGTTGTTGTATTCACGAATAGGTGAATACATTAATGTGTCTTTTTGGTTCTGTAGAAAAAGAACTTACAACTCACAGTTGAGGAAATCAGAACTGAGACTTTACTTTTAATATGAAATTTGTTGTGCAAATTAGAATTGAATGAACAATGAGATGGGATGCTTAATTGCGGTGTAAGGGCTTTAGCATTGCACGTCACATAAATTATATATTTTTTTTTTATTCGATCTGATGGTACTACAAATTCTTCCTAAATAAGTTAGTAATGCTAATTGAGACTGACATTCGGGTGCCAAAACTTCTGCAAAGTAGAAGTCTCAAATGCAGTAACCCTCTCGACTTCCTAACCGAATGTCTTCTTGGGTCGTATGCAGCAATTTGGACTCTACCAAGGAAGAGCAGTTTTCACCTGGGGCTCACATTGGTTGTGAATCTACTGGAAATGGATGTGGTCAATCAGGAGGTGAAGGTATTACACTTGTATGGATCTTTGACATTTGTAACTGCTACCAAGTACTATGCCTAAGTATTTCAGTATTTTGGTTACAATTATAGAGTGACAATAAGTGCGCTATGTACTTGGTACTTATTAAAAAATGACAATATATGTGCTATGCTCGAGCTTTACTTATGTGTCCAAATGATGTAACTTTTGTTTGGCTGTGGGTAGAGTCTTGAACTAGCAATGTGGTAGACACCAGTGTTGTAAAAGTGTGCAGCAGAAATGTGGTTTGTATTCCCTTTTTATTTTGAAGTCTATAAATGACATGGTCTCATGGGTGTTGCTGCAGGGAGTGGTAATACTGACCTAGTTTCAACCAAAAAGAATCCGGCTAATTGCCTCAATGCCCAGACATTGGGTTACGTGCCGTCTGCTTGTGAATCAGCTCATGTCAGTAGCGATGGTTCCAAGAAAGAAAAGAAAAGTTGTTCTACAGTGAAAACAGGTATATCTGATTTCTCGTACATTTCAAAACATTTTTTTGGTTGTTTGTGGCATGAACCAGTTTTGTATTAACTTTTGGTGTGACGAGTAAAAATCTCTGGTCTTTTTGGTTCCAAAAACCAGGATATTTCTGCTATATTGTCCATGCACATGTGGTAATCAGATAAAATTCAAAAGTATCATTCTATGTGGAATCATTCTTATTGATTTCACAAACTTTAACAAAAATGCTTAGTTGCAGCTTGTGCTTAAGATGAAGAATCGCAGGGTGCTTACCTCTTTTTTAAAATTCGGCTTAGTGAAATTCAAATCCTCGTATTAGAACTAGTTCAGTATTTAAGGATTTCAGTGAAACTAGCGAATCAGTTAATTTGCAGTATCCTAAAACTGTCAAAAACAGGTTTTTTCATTAGAGCTACTGCAGGAGTGGACTTAGCTGTTAGATTAGGAGCTAAGGTAGCAGTTTCAAGAAGTTATAGGCCATTTCTGTTGCTTAGATATCAATATCCAAAGGCAATGCAATACAATTGCATTAGGATATTGATTGTCCTTCTTATAAAAAAATCTATCTATATTGTGTGACTGTGACAGTAACCTATCAGATTCAGAAGATCCTGTCCCAAAAAAAAAAAAAAAAGAACTATCAGATTCAGAAGATGGCAGTTAACAGTGTTCTCTTCCTATATTGGCTTTTCAGTCCTCTGACTAATAGTTTGATATACTTTGAGTCACTATCTTTTATTATCAAAACCCTGAAAACCAATAAACAATATGTTTTTTTTTAATACTTTTACACTCTAAATGTGTTTGGTCCTTTCTTAGTACATGGTTAGTAGTGGCACCTACGATCATATTTGTAATGATCCTGAAGTAGAGCATGACTTGTTATATAACTTTGAGTCATCAAAGATGTATAACAATCAGTAACTTAATCTCCTGCTGTGAAAAAACAAATATCTGGAAGAGATATAACTTAGTGGATCTTTTAATTTCCAACACTGGATCTCTTTTCTCTCTACCTCACACTAAGTTGAAGCTGCTTAGCATTAGATTACACTGGGAATTAGAATTGCAGTTAGATTAATCTGTATTAAATCTAATGCTAAGGTGTTTTATGTTTTTTGTTTTCATTAATTACTTGGTTAATGTTGTTCACCTTACTGTATGTTACTATAAATTTATTTTAGAGATGTCTTCTGGAAGTCGTGATAGTTGGTGTGATTCTACACCGAGGAGGATTACCAAGAAGGAACAGTCTAGTGGTACAGATAAGGTGCAGGTTACTCATACGCCTAGTACACCTGTCCTCCCTCTCACCCATGGCTTTCATACGACGCCTCCTCCTGGATATACATTAAAACCACTCTCATCTTCCACCCCAGCATCCATTGCACCACCATATCCCATTCCATCATCATCTTCCCCACCCTCATCTGTCACTCCCTCTGCATCTCTTCACCAGGGTGTAACCTCCATCCATGATTCTCCCGATGCTCTTGTTGGAGGTGGTGCCGCTTCCTCCGCATCCATTCAGCCTGGACAGGTCGATGCTAGTGGGAAGGTCTATATCATCCCAGATTGTAATAACACGTAAGAATTACCTTGTTAATTTCATTAATGGCATGTTAACTTGTGTCTTGTGTACATATGATTAGTATCTCACTTCGATTTGATGCAGGTTTTATCCTTCCTCTCAGCCTGTACATGCAATCACTGAGATCATCAAGGCATTTTATAAGGACTATTACCCGACGTGGAGTGACATACCATACTCACTTCGTCAGATATTATTTGAGGAGTTTAAAGTAAACTTATATAGATATGTATTAAAATTAATTGAGTAACATGAGAAATTAACATTCGTTTTGAACCTTTTACTTAATTTGCAGAAGCATGTGTGGTGGTTTCCTGAGAACGAGAGAAAGATATGGAAGTCATTTGAGGCTCGAGCAAAAAATCGGCTCTCCTACTTACTTTCTCAGGCTCGGAATAAGAATGAGAGGCCCCAGTGGATCGAGGAGCAGATATGGAATCGACTTGTACAACATTGGTCCTCTGAAGGTTTTAAGAAGAAGAGTGCCCAAGCAAAGGCTAACCGTGCATCTGAGAAGGGTGGTTGTTTGCACACTGGAGGTCCCATCTCATTTGGGACGCTTTGGAGGCGAATGGTTTATTATTCAATTTCAATCTTGTGCACACGGATTTTGTTTTCCTTTTAAAGTTGTTTTAAAGGAATTATAAATTTTTAAAAGTTGTTTTACAGGAGGAGGAGTTGGGAAGACCACCCACATTAGGTGAGATCTTTCAGCGTACTCACATGAAGAAGCTCCCTGATGGCCAGATGGTCTGGGTGGAGCCCCGCGCGGAGAAAACATATGTAAGTTTGCAATTCAGTTTGAAATTATAAGGTTTAATAATTTAGTTGTGTCGTTGCCTTGTTGGATTTGTTAATTGGGATTGTTAAGTGTGTTATATATTGTGTAGTAAGGAGAAGACCGTGTTGTTATATTTACTATTGTGTTGTTTGGTGGGTTATTCGTGTAGTAAGGGAAACGAGTAACTGATGTAAGGTTGAGTTATGCCTAGATATGAGAAAAACTTTCCGAAATCTTTAGGGAATCTTGTGAATTTGTAAGAAAATATTGGACGTTCAGTATGAGTAAAATTTGATAGTTATATAAGTGAATACAGAGACTTATATTTAGGCAGAATAGATCGGGACCCCCCTGAACTTGTCGATTTTTATTCAGTGTCCACCTAAACTTTACGTTGGCCTAATTACCCCCCTCAACTTGAAAATATGATAGGCATGACCCCCCTGGACGCAGACAACCCATGGAAATGGTCAACACGTGCTGCCACATGGATTTTTTTGTCCATGTGGCATTTTTTAAAGGATAAAATATATATTTTTTACTTTTTAAGTTCAACAATTATTTGAATCATCTTTTTCGGGCCAAATATGTAAACAAAGAACTTGAAAATATTTTGACTATAATTTTTTTTATTTGCCTAAAGATAATGATATTCTAATCAAGTTATTTTTATATATTTGGCCAGGAAAAGAAGAAATACACGGAAGAAGAAATAATCATTGAATCTAAAAAGAAATCAAATAAAATATTAACCAAATATTTTACGAATTTGACCCGAAAAAAATAATGCACAGTTGAAATAAATAGTACTTGCATGAAAAGAAAAATACACAATATTTTTGTAGAAATACACCGTCTAAACTTCATTACTTTTGCTAAACCTATTTTTATTTGGCTAAAATAAATAGAGTTTCAAGTTGAAACTTTCAACTAAGTTATTTAGATTTGGGTCCGAAAAAAGGAAAAAAAATACATAGCTGAAATAAATAATCATCACATCGAAAAAGAAAAAAACACAATTGGGATAAAATATGCAATGTTTTATATTAAGAAAAACCAATAAGAAATACAATTGGATCAAATAAATCATTAAATTGATTATGTGGCAATTAATAGTTGAAAAATACCCTATTTGGAAGCTGATTTTTCGATTTTTCACCCTTCCACGCGCCTAAAAGAGAGTGTATCCACGCTCTTTGCCACATCAGCGTCTAGGGGGGTCGAGGCTATCATATTTTCAAGTTGAGGGGGGTAATTAGGCCAACGTAAAGTTTAGGTGTACACTGAATAAAAATCGACAAGTTCAGGGGGGTCCCAAGCCATTCTGCCCTTATATTTATGTTAACTATGGTTTTACCTGAGAGTTTTAATTCATATTATATGTGATGGTTGATGTGCTTTTGTATAGCGAGGAGAACTGTTGCACATTTTGTGTGATGGAGTTATTCCCAGATACCGGGAAAACTTTGCTGAAATTTCTAGTGATTTGCTTATAACCTAAGTATGTTTGAATCGTTTAGTTTTTATTGTAATTTGTTATATATATATATATATATATATATATATATATATATATATATATATATATATATATATATATATATATATATATGTTGTGGTTTAGAAGGGGAACCTTGGAGCAAGCAACGGTAAAACTGTCTCTGTGTGACCTTTTTGTTTATGGATTCGAGTCGTGGAAACAGCCACTAATATTTGCATTAGGCTAGACTGTCCACATCACACCACTTGAGGTGCGGCCCTTTCCCAGACCTGTTAAAGCGGGATGTTTTGTGCACCGAGCTGCCCCTTTTTATATTTATTGTCGTTTAAGTTTTCTGAATGGTTTCTTTGCAGAATGAATATCAGCAGATTTTGAAACATCTCAAACATACTCAGTCAGCCGAGGATGCTGTTAATGAAGTTGATGTTTGGCTTAAAGTGATTGGTGGGAAGAAGAAAGGGAAAGCTTATGGCCTTGGCTCATTTGGACTTTTTCTTCGGTGGAAAATGGACGAGGAGATGCACCAGCAGGCTGAGCGCGAGTATCACCTTCGTGCTAAAGCTACAACGGAAGCAGATGAATCATGAGGAGTTGAGCAGAGAAGTTAGTATTCTCCAAGTCTTAGGTTGACATGTTCATGCAAGAATCTTTTGTCCCAAAATACAAATGAGTTTGAGGAGACAAGGATGATGATAATGTTTAAGTCGTTATTCTACATTCGACACAAGTTATATGTTTGTACATCTTTGTAAATTGTATTCAGTTGATTTATGTTTTGATGTTTGATGCATTATTTCAGCATCGCTTAAGATCAATTAGTATGACCACCTAGGATTGTGGTAGAGCAGTAAGTACTCTTTGATCATAAATCCGATATTTCATGTTCAAGTTTTGAGTATGGAGTCACTTTTGTTAGGAAACATTTTATTCCCTAATATGGGATTTTTTTACGCGAATTCATATATTGTCAGGGTCCAATGTGGGTATTGGACATCGTGTGAGAAACCAAATGATCAACTATTATGCAAAGTGTTTTAATAAGTATTGAAATACATAAACAAGAAGTTCATTGTTAAATCACTGAATAACTATTCGTGTATTATAATTTTCACATAACGAGCATGTGAACCAAATGATCAACTTTCTTTCCAACAGCTAATTTGCACATGTCGACTATTTTATGGGTACCTACTATTTCTCATCAATGCAAGTTATTATGACTTAGACATGTAGAAGAGGTATCTGCTATTCCCCCAAAGGCAACGTGAGTACATATTAGTTTTGTTTATCAAAATTTATACAAATAAAGAGAATCACCTCGTATTTAATCTTGACTAAAATTTAATAAAATTATAGTCCGTCAATATAGTAGTTCCTCACTTTAGCCGATTTGAAATGACCTTGTTTAAAAGTGAAGGTCCATGATGTCTCACAAACTAAACCAATCTCTTAATCACTTTCATTTCTTTTTCAACCCATTTTCATACAAATTGCTAACTTTTCTATTTCCCGATTCTTCTAAACACTAGTACTACTACTTCGTAGCCACGTAACAAAGTGTAATTGGATAATAAAGACAGTTTATTTTTTGTGTTTATTATCCCTAGGTGACAGCTGTATTTCCCGCTTCATCTCACCTCTGCATTCCTTTGCTCCTCGAAACGCTTTTCCTTCAAACAGACACTCCAAAAACACAACCTCACTCTCCACTCGCCGGCGCGTGAACTACACACTCTCTCCTTAAACCGTTACATCTCTTCTCTTTCACAAAATATTTTAGGTTTTTCACTTTTCTTCATCACTTTTTAGCTGCTTTTAATAGTTCATATTTTAGATTTTCACTTTTTAGCTGCTTTCAATAGTTTATATTTTACATTTTCACTTTTTAGCTGCTTTCAATAGTTTATATTTTATATTTTCCCTAATTCTCGTCATTTTTTAGCTTTCATAGTTTATATTTTAGGTTTTCACTAATTCTCGTCATTTTTTAGCTTTCAGTAGTTCATATTATAGGTTTTTCACTTTTTCTCGTTATTTTTTATCTTTTAATAGGTTTTTTCGATATGAGTACGGAAACAAAGCCAGTAGTTACCGCGCTTAGGTCATACGAGTTGAAACCAGTTGCTTTTGAAGCTGCTTCTATACCTGAACTGATTACTTATTTAAAATCCGCTTTTCGTGATAAGGAATTCTCTCTAGTTGAGAGAATTCTTATCGATCGCGAAAAACAACTGAAAGCTGAAATTGAGAATCTTAAGAAGTATATAGATTTCGTGAAAATAGGGCGAGATGACGTGGAAATGTTAAATTATGAGAAGGAATTGAAGGATATGGAGAGGAAATATGAGGAAATGAAAAAGGAAAAAGATGAAATTGAGGCAAATTTAAAGAGGAAATGTGAAAAAGGTGAATTTGAGGCAAAATTGAAGAGGAAATGTGAGGAAGTGAAAAAGGAAAGAGATGAATTTGAGGCAAAATTGAAGAGAAAATGTGAGGAACTGAAAAAGGAAAGAGATGAAGTTGAGGAAAAATTGAAGAGGAAATGTGAGGATTTACAAAATGAAAAAGATGAAGTTGAGGTGAAATTGAAGATGTATATTGAAAAATTCAAGGAGTTGGAAGTTAGAATGTTGCTTTTGGAGGAGGATACGGCGAAAAAACATGCTGTGGACGTATCGGTGATACAGAAATTGGTGGAAGATTTGGAAGCCGATATGGATGATGATGTTGTAGAAGTGAATAGTCAAGCTCAGTTAACTCCTAGGGCAGATGCAGGTATTATGATGTGTCTTTTTTGAGCTTTTTGTTATATGTTAGATTGTATTTGTGTAGGGTTTTTAATTGCAGTTACAGTTATTGAGTTATAATCATTGTGTTATCTTAGTTGGTGTTTGGCCATAGAAACCAAATAGTTTCACTTATTTGGAATTTTTGAAGATGGAGTCGTGTTTGGTTATAGTTTTTGCAAAGAATATTTGGTTGAATGTATTAAAAGTGAAAAAAGTGAAAACAGGGTATTACGTGTTCTCCAAATTCCAAATACAACTTCAAGTTGTATTTGGAATTTTGAGGGCCAAACACTGATTTTCAAATAAAGTGAAACTATTTTCCGGGAAAAAGTTAATAATTCTCATGGCCAAATGGATCCTTAAGCTTTACTTACCTATGCATGTGTAACTTGGTTGTGGACCTAAGTATTTATGTGGAACTGGCAATGTGGTAGACACTGATTTGGTTATTGCGTGCAGTGGAGGAGGATGATGTTGTAGAAATGAATTGTCAAGCTTCTGGTGCTGATGAGAAGCAGTTTTCACCTAGGGTTTCGATTGATTCGACTAGAAATGGAAGTGATAAATCACGAGATGAAGGTATTTGTGCTTAGAAGTGTCCTTTTTGTTACAGTTAGATTGTGTTTGTGTAGGGTTTTCAATTTTGGTTATAGCTATTGAGTGATAATCTTTGTGTCATGTTTAAGTTCTATCTTTGCATGAATGATGTGATTTTCTTGCTTGGTTGTGGACTTTAGTGTTTATATGGAACTGGAAATGTGGTAGACACTGATTTGGCGATGCATGCAGTGGATGAGGTTTATATTCCTTTGTTTTTACTTTTAAAGTCTAGGATTAACATTATCAGATGGGTGTCGGTAGGGATGTCAATGGGGCAGGTTATATTGATGGCTCTCATATTTAATTGAAGACAAATGTTTCTGATACTGCGTGCTTGTGCAAATTGAATAAATGCTTTGTGCTTTCTTTCAGGCCCTCTTCCTGTCAACTTGACTTGTGAGAATAGAGCGCCTATTGTAGATCTATCAGCATGTGAAGGAGGAGACTGCGTTAAGAATAACTTGAATAAAGTATTTGGCGTGGCTGGGTCTTCAACTGTTGTTCACATTAATGACAGCGATGATGAGAATGCAAAGGCTTGTGTTTCAAACAGTAATGCTGTAGGCAGGAATTTAACTTCTCCACACAAGATAAAAGAAGAGGATATAAAGGGAACTCCATTGTCCAAGAGGAAAAGAAGCTTAAGTGAGAGTGACCATGGGGATAGTTCATTTGGCACACAAAAGACAAGATCTATTCAAGAATTAGATCGTGATGGAAAACTGCCCTTTACTCATGAAAATTCCCATAAAACAGCGTTCGTAAGAAGATGTGATGACAAAGATGGAGGGAAGTCTTATTCTCAACTTTCTTCCAGAAGATCTGATTTATACAAGCTTGATGGGATTGGTGATGATAGTTCTTCAGAGTCAGATGATCCATTGAGTGACAAAAGTATGAATTTGTTAATCAAAAGAATTACAAAGCGTGAAATGTTCTCATCGGAAGATGATTTAAGATCGTCCTTTGAGAAAGACCCTGAACTTTGTATGAAGGCGATATGTGCACTTTATAGGCAAAAAATTTCTCCAAACATCTCCTCCAAGGGCCTTCATTTTACCAAGAGTCAGGGGTTGAGTCAATCTGATAAAATCAGGTGTGTAATTACTTCCTGATCTTTTGACAATTTATCTTTCTAGTGGTAACATTGTTAGATTGGTTATTGAACTACTATTTTTACCTTAGCAGCATAACCGCTACGCAAGTATTATTGTCAGTGTTTAATAGCAAAGAAGATTAAGAATTCCAATCTTGTACTTATCTAGAAAAAACAGCATAACTATGTTTCTTCCAATGCCATGACTCTTGTCAAACGAATAGGTCAATGCATTAATGTTTCCTTTTCGTTCTGCAGAAAACGGACTTAGTGATAGAAAGAGGAAATCAGAACAGAAATCTTATTGTAAATCTGAAACTTGTCATGCAAATTAAAATTTACTGAAAAATGAGAATGGATACCTAATTGCAGCAGAAGGGTCTCAATATTTCATGTCATGTAAATTATATTCATTCTTAATTTTGATTTACTGGTACGACAAATTTCCTCCCAAATAAGTTCATAGTGTGTAATTTGAGACTGACAGTAGTCCAAAAATCCGTTATAGTATTTCGTGCTAAATGTACTGTTTCTCACAATGCACCATACTTCCAAGTTCCAAATGTCTCTAAAAGTCACTAATTGGGTATACTAACATAAAAAGAATGTCTACCCTCTCGATGTCCTACTTGAATGTCTTTTGGGTCATATGAGGTAATATCTACTTTTGATTTTACAACATGGTATACTATATTGGATTCACTAGTACTAATTAACGAACTACCTTTTCCTTGCCTCTAGCCTTGATCAATGCCTCGTATTTCATTTCAGTTGATATTACTTCTTCCAACTGTCATTTCTTTAACGGTCTCTAGTTAACCTATCAAAGAAAAAAAGTTTTCTAGTCAAACCAGATGTTTAATTTACCTGTGTCTTCATTCTAGCAGATGGACATGGCACTTATGTGGATTTTTCAAAATGTTGATAATACATATTGAAAATTTATTCCTGGTTCAGGGAAAGTTCTAGATTAGTTAATTTGTTCCTAAAAGGGTATCTGAACCCCCTTTTCATTGGATTGCTCTGGTCGATTCTCATGACTAACTGTTGCATTCTCTGCATGGTTTGCCTGTTAATGTCTTCATAACATGAGATCAATCAATGTTTATCCTTGAGGTACACTTCATGCTGGTGGGCTTTAGGTATTAGTATAATTTTTCCTTGTATTCTTTGCACACACTGCTTTAAGCTTAAGTATTTCTTTGGTGCTAACAGGGCTGAACTTGAAAGGTACATTTAAAGCTGTCTTCATTTGATGGAATAACTCACGTGTGGCTTCTGTGAGACTTAAAACTTTCTTCTTTTTTCGGCATCAATGCTCAAGTTACTCAGAAAATGATCAATTATAATTGTCTGTTTGAACGACTTACTGTAGAGTTTGGCGTCCAAAAATTCCAGAAGAACGTCATTTTTTGGGGTGTCTGCATTAGGTTCAAGTTGGTTAGAAGTGGGAGTAGTGAAAACATAGGGAGAAAACATTTGTAAGTTATAACACCAGAACAAAAAGGGACAACATGCAAATCTAGTAGAAAAAATTTAAAAGGGGATTGTCTACTGAAGGATTGTGATAAAAAAATACGCACCCAAGACAGATATTTGACATGCCTATTGGTGGGGTAAGTGTTCTGTGATTAGATCCGATTCCAACTACTTGATCAGATCTTATTGCATTTGTTTATTCCAAATGTCAAATGGAACATGCAGTATCCTAGTTGTTTTAATAATCAATGTGATTGTTTTTCTTTTGGCTGTGAATTTGAGTTTCTTTAAACTGGCACTATATCCATTATACTTTCTAGGGACTTTCTCTAACTTATTTTTATGTTTTTTTTGTGCAGCATAGCTGCTTTGGGTGAATATCTGATCGACGGGGATCGAGAAAATAAACTCAGAAAAGCCGTGGAAGAAGTACGTCCAAAGGATCATGCCGAATGTAAAAGATTAGCTACTAAATACTGCTATCAACTATATCAGATATACCTTAGCAAGGAGGATCCTTTGTTTAGCCAAATCTCAAAGTTCTAGTTTTGCAGAAAGGCAGACAGAAAGGCCATCTGCCTTTCTGCTACACATATGCTGTTTCAGAGGAAAAACTATACTGATATGAACTCTCAGTCCCCAACTATTGCTGCACAAGATGGAACCTTTTGCTGTCTCTGGAAGTTTTACAAAAGTTGGTAACCACGATGACTTGTTGATTCCCATTTTGTGACTTTGATGTGGATAACTGATTATGGATAGTTAACAACTGATATATGTATATATAGGTTTTCATGGTCATAGATGATACTAGAAATGTAAAAAGTTAGGAGTTGTGCTTCTGCCAGTTTGGGTATTTTGTATCCCCGTGATGAAGACTCGTCCTCTTTTGTATGTAAGGTTCTTATATTGGGCGCTTTTGGCTTCGGGTCACCTCTTTGGTTCCTTAATTTGTCTCTTTTTCTGCTTTGGTACCTCCCTACCCCAGGCTATACAGAATGTCGAAGGAGCTGACTTTGGTTTAGCTTTGAAAGACCTTAACTTTGAATGCTTTTACATATTTATCTTGTTCACTAATGTAACTAAATTTGTATGTTTTTAATTGGTAAAATGAATCAGAAGAAACTATCAAGAGACGTGATGCGACAATTGAGATTCATCTATTCTTAAGATTTCGATTTCGAACTTTGAGAATCTTGAACTTTAGGAGCATTTTATCGTTTAGTGGTTTAGCCAGCATGAATAGGATTATCTGGGAGAGTGTTGAGATACAATCTACATGATACCAGAACATCTGAGCTGTGCCAATATTGATGAGGTTCGAAACGTCACTATAACGCGAAAGTAAAAAAGAGACCCCCTTAGTTGGACTATTTCTAAGGATATTCACCTATTAAGAAGAAACAATCTAAAGCACAAAGCCTTATATGAGTAAGGATCGTCAACTAATATGAAAACAAATCAGGATTACAACCTAAAAGATAAGGATGAAAACTAATCTTATGAAGATAATTATGACAAAAGATAAGGTGATAAGATGTTGAAGCATCATACGATAAGCTGTTGCAAATTGCAATTGCAATACTTATACTTTGTATAGTAAGCTGCTATATCGACAAGCAATAAATTGTTGCATTAACAAGTGATAAGTTTCCGGGTGAATACTACTACCCCACCATACTCGAAAGAAGAAAAACAACTTGAAGCATAGGTAACCCAAATGTGATGGAAATGACGTTGGTGGAAAAGAACCAATGTGTGAAGGAGGGAAGATTTGGTCCCATGGGATGTCCATGTGATACACACAATATCAACCTTCATTAGCCATTGAACTATTGCATCTGGTGGCGGCTTTACAACCGTTGCTTCAATACTATTGGCTGCTTCGCATCAACGCCATGCTCAACCGACGTGGATGATTCATTGCCACTTCATACACTTCTTTCTTTATTCATACACTTTATACAAATTAGTCGAGGCTTTAATACGGATATCAAATCTTTGGATAAAGGGCAATCTGGTGAAAAAATATTTCGCGTTAGCCAAGTTCGGGAAAAAGCCGCACCCCAAAGGGTGTGATGTAGACAGTTGAACCTACATCACACTCCTGTAGGTCAGCGCCTTCTCCGATCTTCGCTAAAGAGATACTTTTGTCAGATCTAAATTTGCCTTTATTCAAAGATTCGATATTCGTAGCGAAAGCCTCGACTAATTTGAATTTGCACTGTATAAGGCCTATAACAATCCCTATCATGAATTTTTTAAATTGAGAACTCAAACATAAAAAAAATTCTATTTATCTCGCCATAATCTTGAGTGGTCATCCTTCTTCAATATAGATCCATTTTGAACCAAACCAGGCACCTACCACAATATAAAGCATCAATATAAATCATTTTTTTCTTCTAATTTCGTAATTCACATGCTATTGGAAATTGGCTCAAACTTTTCTTCTATGATGCCGCATCCTTTTCGTTCCACTTTATGTGGTTCCCTTTCATGATTGTAGAAATCAATATCAAATTTTAAGGAAGATTGAGATATTAGGTATTTTTTGTTTTTGTTTTTTGGTAATCTTACCGGCATCTATCTTTGGTGGAGGTATCATGTATCTTATTAAATTGATCGAGGCACACATAAATTGATCGAACACCACAATTATTCAAAAAATTTAAAAAGAAAGATTACACTTTGATATTGAAGTTGTATTTACCGTGCACCAACTGATCTGGAGGATTTCTTGATTATCAAAAAAATTAAAGTTGTATTTAGTGGCTGTAATTTTTTTGAGAATGCATTAAAATTTTACACACGAAGGTGTAAAAGTATTTTCATAATCAAGTCATTTATAAGTAATTTTAGATAAATTATATAGTATAAATGACAAACGATATGCCATAATATGTTAAACAATCTTGATAGAAAATTATTTTTATAGTATTGGTGTATACAACTTAAATCTATTGAGCATGTATTAAAATCTCATCAAAGATTTTCTTTTCTCTCCTGCTTTCATTTTATATTCACAAGCTTATCTTTGAAAAAAATCAAACAAGTGGGTATGCACAACAATAAACACAAATAAATCGAAAGGATCGAATCAGTAAAGTGTTATGTGTCTTTTGAAAATCTAATGACCGCTACTTTACGTTCAAAAGTGTTTAAAGGTAATAACTAAAAAATATAATTTTCTCTGTTCAAATAATTGTGTGACTAATATTCATAAAAGAAAGAAAGGCAAAGACAAATTGAGAAATGTGTAAAGAAACTTTTAGCGAAGTGCATTGCCATGTTCTAATATATGCTCTTAATTTCTTTATATCTTCTAATAAACCTTCAGATTTATTAGTTTGTAAGAAAAAAATCGTGGAATTTAGTAGATTATAACTGCATACAAAATACAAGAAGCGCCATTTTTAAAAGCAAACTACGCATTAAAATAGTAACTTGAAAAAGATAAAAAGTTAGTGTTACAACCAATTAAAATGCACTCATAAGATAAAAAGTTTTTAAGTGTTATAGTATATACTGTATAACTTATATCAGGGGCGGAGGGAGGAAGGGGCCAGGGGGTTCATCCGAACCACCTTCGGTTGAAAATTACACTGTTTATATATTGTTAAAATTATTTTTTAAGTATATATATTAGACGTTGAATCTCCTTTGGTTCATCCTGGCTCCGTCATTGACTTAAATAAGTAAATTGAACACACAAAGTACGTATAATATAACTGGATTTGACATGTTAATATGTTATCACCTTATTTTAGCAAAAAATCACTTGTTAAAATACATGCTGATTATAGACACTTACGTGCAGATGAATTTTACATAACATAATTGTTCCACCCGTGAATAGATAAAACCAAAACTCTACATCACATACGGACATATACTACTACATCTAGGGGTGGGCACGGTATGGTATATATCGAATACCATACCGATACCGAAGTTTTTAATACCGCGGTTTTGGTATTACGGTATTTGGTATGGTATTTGGTATGAATTTAAATTTTCTTTGGTATTCGGTATGGTATTTGGTATTTATAAAATAGATACCGAGAGACCGTATACCATACCGAAGTTGATACTACATATATACAATCCATATATATTATATTTACTACTGCTAAATATATAGACTAGTTTTCGTAGAAAAAATTACATCAGATCTCATTTAATGCCAATTTGTATCTAATAGAAAATTGTACCATCAAAGCTAACCTTTTATCCAATAGTTTCATGCTTTCGGATCTTTCACGTATGGAGGCCTAGAAGCAGCCTTTAATTTGTCTCTGCTATTTTTCCAATACATTAAGACTCGAAATGGTGGAAATGGCCTATTCTCTCTGCTGCTGAATGAAATTTTTGGTGTAAAATTGTATAGGACTAAAGATTATGCTTAATTTTGGCTAATGTTGTTTAGACTTTGGAACTTTGACTACTCTATCGTGATTCAAATATCCATTGTGTAATTGATTAACAACGAAAATTGCTTGTACTTTCTTTTAAATATGTCTATTTGTGTATGGTGTTAGTTTAATATAATTGAGAAAAGTCGAAGTCATAATCCTTTATTACATGAGTATATACATAAGTCGAAGTCAAATAAACTATGGTTACCGAATTACCGTACCGTGAAATCTTAAACCGAACTTAAAAAATACCGAACCATCCGAATTAGTTTGGTATGGTAATGGTATCGTATTTTTAAAAACCGAATACCGAAGTTACCGAACCGAAGTTTCAAATACCGTACCATACCGTTCCATGCCCACCCCTAACTACATCCCTCTTTCAATTGAAAGAAGTGAATAGCATCTTTAGTCCCTCAATCATGAATAAACTCTGATTTTGATTTTTATAATATATGACTCAAGACATGTAACCTTTCATCAATTAAATCGTATGCTTTTGGTCCATTTTGGGTAGGAAATATGTTATTTCTTACTTTTCATAATAACTGGTGTTTTTAGCTTAAGAACACTCCTTAAACAAACTATCTACTCCTAGAAAGTAAAAAGTGTTATATTAACTTATCCTTAATCAAATGCCTTGAAAAAAAAGTAGATCCTTAATAGTTTCTTGATTATCTAAAACTCCATTTATTTAAATAAGGGTAAAATTAAAAGAAAAAAATCGAAGCCTTCTTGATTTGTGAAACACCACTTATTTTACAACAAATGAAAAGGTAAAAACACCGTTTATCATGAAATGGAAAGAGTACATTTAAGCTTATTCTTATAATTATATTATCTCAATTATGGAGTAATAGTACAATCTTAATACTATAATACATAGGTAATTATATTATGAAACGGTTAATAGTTCAGGATACTTGTAATTATTCACAAACAAACATATCAGAAATAATTGAAGGTTAAATGTGTTAAGTTTTATCACAAGATCTAAAATTCAATTTTACCAATAATTGAAGGACCAAAAGTGCTAATAACTCTTTAAAACAATATACAACATTTAATTAGTGGTTAGTAATTAATCATAGTAAAATATTCAATAGAACCAATAATATGTTGTAGATAATTTTTCCATTTAAGGTAAGTCCGATAAGTCTACCTTCTCTCTCTCTCTCACACAAAACCCCTATATCTTAATAAAAACAATCTCTTTTAATCCTTTTTTTTCTTTTTTTCCATGGCTCACAAAATTCACCATTTCTCTTCCATATCTAAAATTCTCCGTTTCGCTGTACAAAATTGGTAAGTTTTACTGCTAATTACCTCAATTGATTTATTCGCTTCTATTTCTTCATTTAACAGTTTTTATTTTTATAAAATGAATGCTTGAACTGTTTGTAGTTAATTATTATTTTGTGGCGGTGGAAAAGAAAATTAGAGAATATAACTGATTTTGTTCTTTGTTGTTAACTAGCTAACCTAATCTTTCCTTAAAAGGAAAGTTTTTAATTGTTTGTGTATATTGATATAGATGATTTATATTGTCTACTCCAATAATGCATGTGTTGCGAATTGAACTGTTTGTAGTTAATTGTTATTTTGTGGCGGTGAAAAGAAAAATTAGAGAAAATAACTGAATTTTGCTCTTTGTTGTTAGTTAGCTAACCTAATTTTTCCTTAAAAGGAAAGTTTTTTAAAACTGGAATGAATGAGTTGTTTGTCTATTGAGGATTTAAATTGGTAAGTTTTACTGCAAATTATCTCATTTGATTTACTTGCTTAATCGCTTCAATTTCTTAATTTTTTGCAGTTTCTTAATAAAGTGAATCGCTTAATGTTCGTAGTTTATTGTTCAATTTCTTAATTTTTTGCAGTTTCTTAATAAAGTGAATGCATGAGTTGTGAATTGAACTGTTCGTAGTTTATTGTTATGTGGAGATGGAAAAGAAAAATTAGAGTAAATAACTAAGTTTTGTTATTTGTTGTTAGTTAGCTAACCTAATTTTTCCTTAAAAGGAAAGTTTTTTAGTAATGGAATGAATGAATTGTTTGTGTATATAGATATAGAGGATTTATATTGGTAAGTTTTACTGCAAATTATCTCAATTGATGTATAGATTTAAAGGATTTATATTGGTAAGTTTTACTGTAAATTATCTCAATTGATTCGTTGCTTTATCGCTTAAATTTCTTCATTTTCCACATTTTTTTTTGGATAAAGTGAATGCATGTGTTGTGAATTGAACTGTTTGTACTTTATTGTTTTGTGGCGGTGGGAAAAAAAATTAGGAAAGGGAAAAACTGAGTTTTGTTAGTTGTTGTTAGTTAGCTAACCTAATTTTTTCCTTAAAAGGAAAGTCTTTTAGTACTGGAATGAATGAATTGTTTGTGTATATAAATATAGAGGATTTGTATTGTCTACTCTAGCAATGAACTACTTTCAATCGATTCGTTCGTTTTATGCTTCGATTTCTTCATTTTATTTTTAATAAAGTAAATGCACGTGTTGTAAATTGAACTTCCCGTACTTTGTTGTTATGCGGCGGTGGAAAAGCATTTTAGAAAAGGAAAAAACTGAGTTTTGTTATTATTTGTTAGTTAGCAAACATAATTTTTCCATAAAAGGAATTTTTTTTTTTTGTCAGTGTCGGTATGAATGAAATGTTTGTGTTTAGTGGGACCGGGTATAGAAGGTTTATATTGTCTACTCCTACTGATTTGGATATGGCTTAGTTGATTGATGCACTGTTAATAAGCTACTTAGCGATTTGAGTGTTGAGGCGTTGGATAAGCTTGCTAATATGAAAATAATGTTGCTGTTTTAAAATGTCTGCGCGATTTTATTTGATATTGATGTAGAGTACATGCCCTGAGCACACATTTCCATTGGAGTTAGTTTGCTCAATGGCAAGGGTATATACAAATGTAACTTGTTATTGGAAATTCTGAACTAGCTTTTAGAAAAATTAGCAAGAAAACAGAAGTTTATATAGCCAATGGGGTTGTCTTGTCAACGTGGTGAAATATGTCCTGTCAGAAACTACTACAATAACAACAACAACATACTCAGTGAGATGCCACAGGCGGGTCTGGGGAGGGTAGAGTGTGCGCAGACCTTGCCCCTACGTTGTGTGAGGTAGAGAGGCTGTTTCCGATAGACCGTCAGCTCAAGAAAAATGTTTTCAAAAAAGGTTTGACAAATACAATAGTAAAAGCTTATGATGAAAATACTGTATAAAAGAAAAGTACCGACAATCAAAATAGTAAAGATAACTCAAGTAAAAGAAACAACAGTAGTAATACATTGGAGAATAAGAAAATAATAGACCTTATCAAAAATTAAGGACACCTATTACCTTGTCAAAAAAAAAAAAAAAAAAGATACTGTGGAAGCCTCATTAGACAAATGATGCTAAAGCATATACCCTGATTCAGCGATGCCCTCCAATTTCATTCCAATTACACTGGCAACACACTACAGTCTATAGACATTTTCTTTTTTTATTGCTTCAGTCAGTCTATAGACATACTGCTCTTTGGCTTCAAAGAAACCACCATCTCTGACACGGAATTATCTGGGGCTCATTAGTTTCTCTATCTGCCTCACCTACTCTATGAGATCCCTCTTTCTTGCGCATGGCTAACAATCTTGCCAGACAGTAAGATTTGTTTCAGATTCTTGGAGAAATATGCCAAAAATGGTTTTTCTTTGGGTTCCCACTTTGAAAGTCACCCTTCAAGTATCTGTCATATATGTGCTCATTTAATTGCATGACTATCAGCACATGCTTCAAATTTTGATGAAATGGCAATAATGCATCATTTCAAGGCGGTCTATTTGGTGTATTAGATGATGTTTCTTAGGGGAAGATATCTGGTCATGCACATATAGTCTCATGATCAGTAGTTTGACCAAAAATTGATCTGATGTAGTGCCACTGGTCAGGTGATTGTTTTAATGCTCTGCAGTTTAGTGGGGAAGCCAGATGATGGGTTCTGGCAGGGGTGTAGGTTTTCTGGTAGCATTTTCTGCTAGTGTTTCCTCCTATATTTTCCCTTTAAAAGCAGCATTTCTGAAAGTTCCTTGCCATTTTGAACTAACTATAACAGCATTCGTTTAATCACTTTTTGACAAGCAATAGAAAAAGGAAAATATTTTTGCAGGGTTGTTCAATCACAATGCATTAGTTTTACCTTTTGTCTTAAGTTATCTTTAATTCGCTAGTTTATTATATGATCTATAAGTTTTTCCGTTCCTTGACAAGGTTTGATTTGCAGTGTTATTGAAACATTTGATTAAAAAAGAACATATTGACATTATGGATGAAGCTATTGATGAAGCTATTGGTGATGAGGTGAATGGACTGGATGCCATTGATGTTAGACAACTTCGAGGTAAGGAGAGTGACTATACTTTGAGGTCTGGGAACTCCAATATGCTACAATCACATGAAGTGGTCACACTTGGTGAGGGTGATCACTACCAAAGTACTCCCAATTTGTTTACAGATACTCTCGACGGAAAGAATCTGGACAGGATTGGATCTTCAGAACATGCAAGTGCTAGTCCCCATTGTATGAATGATACTGGAGTCATGGTTGAAGAATTGACGCTGAGAAACTACAATGGGAAAAACTTGGCTGTAGTTGGTACCTTGGGTAATAAGGAACCAATGCAGATTAGGCCAAACCAGTGGTTTTATCAGCTAGCAGGTGGATCTGCATGCGCAAGCTCACATGGGGAAGCTGCCTATAGAGACAGGTGTAGGACATCATCAGGTCTCTGGGAGGAAGAGGGAGATACATTGTTTACCGGACTTCTGAATCAGAATCAGAATCAGAAAACATTAAATGAAAGTCATAATCTAGACGGTGAAAATTTGCAGAATAATGGTGATAAAGCTGTTTCGAATAGTGTATTACCCTCTTCCGAGGGTATCCGGACCAAGATTTTATCCAAGTCAGGATTTTCTGAGTATATTGTGAAAAGCACATTGAAAGGCAAAGGAGTCATATGCAAAACACAGTTACCCCGAATATCTGCTAGTGAGTCTCAAGGCCAGATTCATCGGCAGCGTCCTAATGCTTCTTCCACCATTGCAACTGTGGATGCATTTGTGTCACCTTTTCAAGGTATCGCTGAAATGGGCTGCAGTGTTAATCCCAATGGCTATCAAGATGGAATCGGTTTAAGAGAACGGCTGAAAGCTGGGGTATATAAATTGAACAAAGATGAAGGCTTGTATATCTTCAAACAAGTTGTGGCTTTGGTGGATTTTGCTCACTCTCAAGGAATTATCGTACAAGACTTGCGTCCATCTTGCTTTAAATTATTGCACTCAAACCAAGTTGTATATATTGGAGCATCTGTACGCACTCAGTTGACTGAAGGTGTTTCCCAGTCAGAGCATAATCAGAAAGAGAGAAGTTCAGCCGGGAAAACCATTTCTTCCTTGATCGATCCTTGTGTAAAGAAGCAAAAACTTAGTGAAGACACGCACCTGAAGAGGAAGTGGCCTCAATACCCCTTCAACTCAGGCCATAAATCTGCTTGCACAAACACTAAATTAAATGCTGCACAAGGGTATGGAGATGATTCAAATGAAAAGGATTGCCTCAAGACAGAACCGAACGCCCCGAGCAAATTTAGAAAGCCCCAGCTATCCATTATGTCAAAACCATTGCTGACTTCCACGAGCCTTAAGCTGGAGGAGAAGTGGTACACCAGTCCTGAGCAGTTCAGTGAAGGTGGCTGCACATTTTCATCAAACATCTACTGCCTAGGGGTTCTTCTCTTTGAGGTTTGAAAATAAACGTCTAATCATAATCTATTCTTTTTCTGGTCTCATAATCTGTTCTTTCTAGTCTCATTTCTGTAGGAAGTTCAACAGTTTGGCTCGAGTCTTAGCACTCTAATCACAATGAAATTCATTCTTGATTTACACCTCTTCTAGAGTTGTTTTTTCACTATTCTGTTGTCATTATGTTAGAGGTCCCAACTTGTGTGATAAATGTGTGGAAAGTTAGACAGGAGTACAATGTTGGTCATGCGATGTTAAGTCTTGACTGAGGTAGATAGTTTATTTCTAGCTTAATCAGTGGACAAGGTATAGTTTATTTCTAGCTTAAGTAGTGGATAAGGTGGACAATATATAAGTTTCATTAGCTAGGATTTATAAGAATCTGAAATTTGTCTTATAATTTCTGTAACAAGGTCTAGGGTTTATCTTACTTCCTCTAAGATAAGTTTACAATCATTCTTTGAGCAGAATATGTATCTACAATGCAGATATGCCCTTGGTTCTGGGTAGGTTCTCTACCTTTTGGTATACCGCTTGTATCGTTGAGTTGTCCCACATTAATAAAATTACTTGCCTTACAAAAAAAAACATATTTGGCCTTAGTTATTGTTCAGTAAGCAAACAAATTACTTCTCTCTACCTTTTAAGTGGAACACTAAGTTGATACTGTATTTTCATGACTAATATAGGTTTTGCTTTTCTTTCAGTTGCTTAGCTCATTTGACTGTGAAAGGTCTCATGCTGCTGCAATGCTGGATCTTCGCCATAGGATTCTTCCCTCTTGTTTCCTATCAGAGCATCCCAAAGAAGCTGGATTTTGTCTTTGGCTGCTTCATCCAGAACCTTCAGCACGTCCATCAACAAGGTGGTCAAAATTTTCTGGTTCTGTTTGTTTCTCTTGGCTCCGTAACTGAAAATACTGTGTGAATGCCTACGGAAAGAGCTTGAACTAAAAAGTTTTCAGTTACTGAACTCGTTTAGTAGTTGAGATACTATTGGTGATTAACAGAGCTTTTAGATTGGGGATACCTTTAAGGTTATCAATTGTGATGCCAGAAATGACCTTAAGGAGAACCCCCCAAAAAAAAAAAAAAGGTTATGATTGAGCTAGGGCTTCCGAACTATGATGTTGTTCATGATTATAGTTTAAACGTCACACCCTAATGTATTATCCATGCTAATTGGTATGTTAGTTTTTTCTCCCCTCTGAATGTAGATGTACTTTTATTAGAAATGACACCCAAGGGAAGTGCAGCCATTTACAAGAGCTCCAGGTTGTTTTTAGCTTTTTTATAAGGTGTTTAGTCTTTCACTTCTGGAGGTACTGAAACTAGAAAACCGACTTTACTCACATGACTATATATCTGCCTCGTTATGTAGAGATTGCTCTAGTCGAGTTTCACTGATAGAATATAACTTGTCCAGCATCTTTAAACATAGTTTTGAGAACAATGTTCGTCAGCAGATTACGCCTTGTGTTCCATTCAATGTTCTTTTCTTTCCCTGGAGTGCTGGACTGCTAGTTAGTCACATTCTTCATAAACAAAACAGATGAGGCTAGAATATCATTTTTTTCTTTCAGAAATCCGTTTCTAGTTGACTGCTTGACCATAGATTAAGTGATATCTTTCTCAGACAGTCTTTTGATTTTAGAATTTGCTCTTCGGGTGATAGTTATTAAAAGAAAAAAAGAAGAGAATTATTCTATGAAGAGATTAGTATTGGAACTTTAGGTCTGATCTTTGCATGCAGAACTACAAGGGTAATGTTCAATAAGATGAATTTTACAAGCTGTAGGGAGAGAGTATTAACTTTAGGTCTTGCTTGAAAAATGTTGTACTAATCTCTCTTTTCCCCCCTTTTAGTTGTATTCCTTTTAGGTTCCAAACCAATTTTTATGAAGGGTTTAAGGGGGTCAGGGCTTGGCTTGACCCTGTGTTCTCCCGGGTCGGAGGCGAGAACTTGAAAGTGAATCATTCAGTGGTGGGGTGTTCATAGAACAGAAGGCCTCGCCCGAGGAGTGGCAGATTTGGATGGAGTCTCGCTCATAGAGGAAGAGTACGCGCGCTAGCGCACTACGGCTTACGTAGTTGATTGGAGAACCCATGGGAGGGGAGGAGTTATCCTCACTGAAGTAAAAATGAATAAATGACAATTAACAACAGAACCAGAATTACTGAAGTATGTTCATATGTACTATAAGATTAAATGGTAGCTGTTACATCCTTCCAGTCATTTATTATACTGCATATAGTTATTCATTGCATTAAAGTTCATAATCGTGGAGGATGTTAATTCGGACGGTCTTTCTTTCCTTGGACATGCTGGGACTCTCAAACCAAACACACTAAAAAGAGGAGAAATTAACTGCAAGCTAATGATTACTGGCTTTTCTTGACCTGTGTACGTATACACTCTAATTTTAGGAGTTTTGTTGTAGTGCTGATAAAAAATTGTGATTTCTAAATGTGACTTGTTAATGTATAGTTATGGGTGTATTGAAACCTCAGTTTCTTTTTCAGTCTTCCCTTTTCATTAGTATTTTTGCAGTATTTCAGTTATCTCATTACTGGTATAAAGCAGGGAAATCTTACAGTCTGAAGTTATTGCTGGGATTAAAGAGTTACCTGGAGATATATCACTGTCATCTATTCACGAAGAGGAATCTGAGTCGGAGTTATTATTGGACTTCCTCATGTCACTGAAAGATCTAAAGCAAAAAAATGTGACGAAGTTAGTGGAAGAACTCAAATGTATAGAAGCAGATGTCCAAGAGGTTCAGAGGCGGCAAAGAAGCAAAGCCTCTTTTCCGTCTTCACACCAGGAATCTCTTGTTTCATGGGAGAACAGGTTTATTCAGAAAGGAGCATCAAGTTCAGATGTGTATCCGAAGCTTCCGCCTATATGTGAGAATGAAACTAGATTGATCAAGAATATCAGGCAGCTTGAGAGTGCTTACTTCTCCATGAGATCCAATATTCAGCCTTCTGATGATGTTGCCATGGTCCGTAGAACTGAAGAAATTTTTAACAATCAGGAGAACTTTGTCTTGACAGGAAACGATAAAGAGAAGTATAGACCCACAGATCGGGTTGGGGAATTTTTTGATGGCTTATGCAAGTATGGTCGGTATAGCAAGTTCAGAGTAAGGGGAATGTTAAGAAATGCAGATCTGAATAATTCTGCAAATGTCATTTGTTCTCTAAGCTTTGACAGGGATGAGGAATATTTAGCTGCTGGCGGGGTGTCGAAGAAAATTAAAGTATTTGAGTATCAGGCCCTCTTTAATGATTCTGTTGACATTCATTACCCAATTATCGAGATGCCAAACAAATCTAAGCTCAGCTGTATTTGCTGGAACAACTATATCAGGAACTATCTAGCTGCCACTGACTATGATGGTGCGGTTAAGGTGTGTGTATTTGGTTTTAGTTTTCTGCCAGTGCATTGGTAGAGTATTGCCTTGTGTGTATGTTGAACTTGTCCCATGCTCATATTTATTGCTTATGATGACTATATATGTGATCTATAGTCAGAAGGCAATTTTCTTCAGAACGCTCCGTGCTCAATTTTCATGGACTCATTTATGGAGTCTTATGTTCATTGCACATCTTTCACTTAAGGAGTGAGTTGCGCTGTAGCATGATAGAGCTTGGATTTATCTGTTGCGCTCTATGTCAAGGCAACTTACATTTTTTTTTTTTTCCATCCTTTTTTCTAGCAATACAGAAGCATGTAAACATGTTCCGGCGATACTTTTACTCTGTGAATATTGTACGCTTGTTGCAGAGGATAAATTGATCCATCCACTAGAAATATATTTGGATTTGGAGCACTTTCAATTGAGAGAGGGTTGGCTGTGATCCTTGTATGATAACAACTACCTCATCTTCTTTTTGCATATCTACCAGTTTGCCTTCGATATAGTTATTTAAGCTACTTAAATAACATGTGATTATCTCAGTTTCAAAAAAAAAAAAACATGTGAATTTCTAGACTCTCTGTCTCTGCCAGTCTGTTCTCTTTCTCACCCAATTTGATTTGTTGGTCTTTGTTTGGTTTTAACGATTGTGCTGTTTATTCACCCACCTTGTATGACTATTATGTTTTACACATACTTCTTAATTTTCTCGTCATGTTTTGCCGCTCATAACTCTCACCTGTAAATGCTGTTGTTAAGTTCACTACCATATCTGAATATCTTGTGACATTGTCAATGGTTTCAGTTATGGGATGTGTCTACCGGTCAAGCTTTTTCGCATTTGACTGAGCATAATGAAAGGGCATGGTCTGTAGATTTTTCTCGCGTGGATCCCACAAAGTTAGTCAGTGGAAGTGACGATCATTTGGTGAAACTTTGGAGCATCAACGAGGCATGCTTCCCTCTTTCATGCTGTTCTACATTGTACCTCCATGTTATAATTGAGAACCCCACCCTCCCTCCAACACAAATCTCCTTGCTCTGGGAAAAAAAAGGAAAAGGTCATAGTTTGAAGTTCAGTTTACAGAGAAATGCAAGGAAATAGAGCTTTAAAAAAAATCTTGGTTTTATTTGATATAATGTTTGTGAACCGTCAGCACATTAATTTAACCTCCATCTTATTGCTGGAAAGTTGAAAATTGATTCTCATCCATGTACCATTGAACCTGCAAAGGAACTTGCAATAGATGTCTTGGTCTAATTAACAATGCGAGCCATCTTTGTTTGACTTCATTACCTCTTCTCTCACTTCTACCGTATATTCCCCTTAATTAGAAAAGATGAATATGACAAGGAATGTGAATGTTCTACTTGTCCATAAAATGAGAATTAGACATGGCTTGCTTGTCCCTTTTGGGTGCAGTGGCGCTAAAGATAAGGAAATAGAGATACATAAATTATCTCTGTAAAACATGGAGAAAGGAAACTCACCTGTACATAGTCCACTTAATACATAGTCCACTTAATCATATTACTACTCAGTGAAAAACTGAACTTCAACAAAATATTCATGAAGGTACAGAAAAAAAGATATCCACTTTTTTCTCATATGTGATATTATCTCATTTTCTTCTATTTCATAATGTTAATTGTATCAAATTTTCCTTTTGTGCAGAAGAACAGTGTGTGCACGATCAGAAATAAAGCAAATGTTTGCTGTGTTCAGTTTTCCCCTGACTCCAGTCATTTTCTGGCTTATAGCTCTGCTGATTACAAGACTTACTGCTATGATCTTCGTAATACCTCAGTTCCTTGGTGTATATTAGCTGGCCATGAGAAAGCTGTTAGTTATGCAAAATTTTTGGATGCTGAAACGCTCATTTCTGCATCCACTGACAACAGTCTGAAGATATGGGATCTCAATAAAACCAACTCAAGTGGCTATTCGGCCGATTCTTGTGTCTTAACCCTGAAAGGGCACACCAACGAGAAGGTTGGCTATTAATAGAATATCAGTCATTTTTGTTTGTATATCTATGAGGTCCAAAATTTTGAATTGCCTACTTAATCCTAATATCTTTTCTGTCAATGCAATATTGCTGTATGAACTGACGCCTTGTCTTTTTATTCTCAGAATTTTGTGGGATTATCTGTGAACAATGGATACATAACCTGCGGGTCAGAAACAAATGAGGTAGGTTCCCTGCTCCCCGTTTTAATGAGGAATACTGCCACATGAATCTCTTCTATTGCTATGACTGCAGATAGGACCTAATAGGAAAGGAAGGTTGAGGTGTAAAGGTTGATCCTTACTACAGTTGCATACAGTTGACATTGATAGTGTTGATTTGTTTGATCAACTTACTGGCTGTCCTACATTTTAGTTTCCTTGCAAAGTACCGTAAAACTGAGGTCTTAGTCTTCTTCTGTGTCCTTGCAGAAGAAACACATCTGCTAGAATTTTCGTCATTGGCAACCATTTTTCGCTTTAGAAAAGAGAAGTTATTTAACTCACCTTCTGCATTGAGTTAAAGGAGCCATATGTGAAAGAGATTCTTATATGTAGTTTTTAAGCAATGGACCTTCATGCTGAGAACACAGAATTTGCGAATAGTACTACAGTCTGTATGTATCATATTTTACCCCGAAAAATCCTAATTCAGCTCCACGTAAGATAGTCAGTGTAAGGTTGAGCAATCGACATGATATATTTGTTCATATCTATTGCACCATCTTGTTATATTATGACTAATTGTCGTGGTAGACTAGATTTCCTCGACATTTCCTTGTCCCAAAGCTGCCTTTGGTTGCTAAGAAAGGAAAAAGAAAGTGTTGGAAATTAACGTTCTTGCATTTTCGTCCATCTGAAGAAAGTGCAGAAAGCAGTTGAACACTTCAAAAAATTCCTCCAAATTATGTCTTGCCAAACGTGTACACAACTTGAACTGTCAAACATGCATGCAGAAAATTATATTTTTTCCCGTTACTTCTGCTTTGCTGTAGTTCTTTCAACAACAACAGCATACCCAGTGTAATCCCACAAGTGGGGTTTGGGGAGGGTAGGATGTCCGCAGACCTTACCCCTACCTTTGTGGCAGAGAGGCTGTTTCCGATAGACCCTCGGCTCAAAAGAAGTAAAATCAAAGCAGGAGTGAAAGGAAAATAGTGACAAAATTCTTTCAAGATATTAATTTTCCGACAACTTCTTTGACATCCAAACAAAGTGAAATGGATAAACATACAGAAAACAGAGAAGACTTCTTATTAATGTGCTTATCTCTTCCCTGCAGGTCTTTACTTATTACAAATCTCTGCCTATGCCTATTACTTCTCACCAATTTGGCTCTATTGATCCAATCTCTGGTAAAGAGACTGATGACGACAATGGACAATTTGTTTCAAGCGTTTGCTGGAGACAAAAGTCAAACACTGTTCTTGCTGCCAATTCCAGTGGCTGCATAAAACTACTTGAGATGGTTTAGACGTTGACCAGCTGAAGAATTGCATCCTTCCTCCTAAAGTTTCCTGGGAATCTTTGAATGGATCGTGTTGGAATGCAGCTGTATGATTATTTGGTAATTTCTGGGATATCTTCTCTTGAAGTTTAAGGTTGAACTCTGAGAAGGGAACCATGTCTAATACTTGTCTTGACAATTGTGGGTTGTTTGGTTCAAAAAGTTTATAGGAAGCTTAACAGAAACCAGCAGTATGGCGGAGGGAGTCTTTCTTTTTGAAACTGGACCCAACATAATTTAACCTTCCTGAAGATGCAATACAGCTATTATTGGACCAGATTTGTGAAGAAGAGCCATTTCTGTGTCATAATTGCCTGAATAATCCCTCAAAACGGATGCTAGCACAGTCGTGATGTCCTCCAATTTTAGAAGGCTGACGGTGTAGCTGAGTGAATTTCATCATATGAAATTTTGTTGGTGTGTGTGATATTCATTTGTACATCTAGTTAGATACTGCCATTTGTAAAAGCATGTCTTAGGAAGCAATATAGCTGATGATGAGTTGTTGTACATGTCATAATTCCCTTACCCTTTACATAGCAATATATAGAGAATTTGTACATTGAACTGTCGATTGAATTTTAGTGCTTTGCCATTTCTTTTGTGCCATTTTGGGCACAAATGACAAAAGTTTGTTATGTTCTTTCTCCATTATCTAATAACATAAAATAGAGAAATCCGAAGTGATAATTTTCATTAAAATATGCAGAGGTTGAAACTGCTTTAAACCAATTTCATGTGAATCAACTTCTCTAAAATGTGATTCGGAAATGTGAATTGCAGATTTTCTTCCTGAACTTTAGCAGTTTTGAATGGCTGAACAGCATTCAAAACCTGTGAAATCCAGAGAGTACAGACCTCCAAAAAGATAAATAATTTATCTCCAACAAGTAAAAAAGCTTAACGTATAAGCGTAATATACAAACTTTAACCATCCTTTGCTTCAAAATATTTGAGCTGCAAAGTTTATTCGAAAATTGAAAACCGCATGAACATTTTTAACTGTTGTGCACACATTGGCTATTGCTAATGCTATGCGGTTTCCTTGGTCTATGTGGGCTCATACCCGAGGGCAAGTAGACATCTCGGTTAGCACAGCGAGCACATGGATTTAATGGCGATGCACTCGGGGACTGATATAGATTTCCATTTGAGGTGATTGCAGGTGATCTTGGAACTGTAAAAGGTTTTGGTGTTCGTGTTGGAGATGACATTGTTGATGACTGTACTCTCTTAACTCTAGCTGGTGAAGATCTTGGCGATGGGTCTGTCAGTTTCTCTGCAAAAAAGATTCAGTTTATCTTTATATTAAACAGTCAAAACTAAATATCCCCCTAAAGAAAACATGCAAGTTGACAAAGTAGGAATAGCTAACCTGGTGTTGTACTACTCTCTTTGTCCTGTAGTTTTTTGTGTAATGGAGTTCTCTTTACCGATACCTTTGAATTGCTTGGTTTTGATGCAGTTATCTCAGGATTCTCAGATGATATCGAGTTTTCAGTGGCTTCGGGGCTCGATAGAACTTTCTTATCCGGATTCTTGGATTTTGTTCTTCTTGACAGAGCTTTCCTTTGCGTAGAATCACCACGAATGGACTTGACATTGGAAGTTGATGATTGCTTCTTTTCTGGACTTTCAGAATCTTTAAGTTTTTGGTTATCAGATGAGTTTTTCTCCTCTAAAGTTGCAGAACTTACTAACATCTGATCACCTGATGAATTTTTTTCGTCTGAATTCCCAGGAGACGCCATTTTCTTCTCAGCTTCTACACTCGATGAAGGTTTTTTGTCATCTGTTTTCGGAGACATTGTTACGTTCTCCTGGTTTTCCAAAAATTTCAACTTTTGGTTCTTTCTTATTGATGAAAAGGTCTTCCCTGGTGTCAGTATTATTTTACTTTCTGGAATATCAGCATAAATTGTCTTTTCATTTGCTGCTGAAAATTTCTCTTTTGGACTCTCAGAACCAACTGACATTTGATCGAATGAAAAATCTTTTCTAAGTGGTGTCTCAGATATAGCTGACCTCTGATCCCAGAATCTTGAATCTTTCCTCTCTATTATCTCTGAACAAACAGACCTTCGATCACTAGGATCGAAGAAAAGATCATCTATTGCAGCCATACGCTCATCATCGCTCTGCATTGATCCCGAAAAACCATAATGTGATGAATCCCAATGCTTGTCTTTCGAGTTCCCCGAAATTTTTTCATTCTCAACAAGTCTGTAAGCAAACATCTGGAAAGGAATTTGTGATACCGGGGCCAAACCACTACTATCCTCTCCTGAAAATTTCTTCGAGTAGCCAGCCTCGATTTCACAATAATCTACGAGTGGAGGAGGACATTCAGGTTGTCCATGTTCCGGATTTATAACAAGTATTTTCTTGATATAATGCAAAATCCTACACAAAGAAGAGAAACTTGGACGAAGATTTGGATTCGTTTGCCAGCATTTTCTTGTCAAGTTCGCAAGATATTTAGGTGAAGGATATGGGAAAAGAGGCCTCTCCCCTGTTCTAATATTTCGCGCCATTTTCTCCCCTTGGAGATGTTCATCAAACGGAGCTTTCCCCGTTAAAAGTTGAAAACATATCATTCCATAACTATAAACATCAGCTTTCTCTGTGTACTTGTGGGCACATATACTTTCCGGTTTTTCCTTTTCAGTAAGAACTTCTGGTGCATACCATATAAAAGACTCATCAGCATTGTGATTACTGTTAATAGATGTTGAACCAGTTCCTTTAACCTTCGCATGAAAATAACTACTCTCCGCGGAGGAATTTCTTGGTTTAAGAAGCACGTTAGATGGATTCAACTCTCCGTGATAGATCTTTTTCGAGTGCAAATACTCCATCCCTCGAGCAATTTGAAGCATAATATCAACCGCTACTTGGACAGAAAACGGTCCTTTCTTCCTCTGACTCGAATGTTCTTTTATGTAAGCCGCTAAACTTTTATTCATTAGCTCCATAACAAGGTACCCTTCTTTCCTTTCTTCATCGTAAAAACCACAATGATATTGTAAAACGTTCGGGTGAGACAGCGAAAACAATAAAAAGAGTTCATCAAGTAACGGTTCATTTAGCTCACCAAAGAAGTTCCTTAACGCGAAACTTTCTCCTAACCAATTTATCTCCTTAACATGTCCTCCACGAGATCCTAAACGTCTCTTGACATGATAATCGCTCGCTCCAACCAAGATTAAACTAGGCAAGAGCATTATTTGCTTGAATTCTTCTGATCCATTTAGTTTCTTGAGCAATATCTCAGCTAGCCTATGCTCTTTTATCGCCAAATTTTGCCTTATCATTTCAAGAAGATACCATTTATCTTCTTTCCAACAACTCTCCAATTCACTACATATCTCTCTAGTGACTAAATATTGTTTCCCAAACATCCACTGAAAAAATCTTGGATCACACATTACTTCTCCCTCGTATTTTTTCGCTAGTGCTGTTCTCCGTTTCTGCATATCTTCCTCGTCGAATCCTGAGATTTCTGCAGCTGTCTCAATAGCCTCAATCACAACAGGGAAACAACATAGTAAATTATGAACATGAAACTCAACACAATCTTTATTGAGATGTAAACTTATGGCTTTACCCCACAAATCTTTCACATCCATACAACTTTTTATGTACATTTCACCTTCTTTAAAGATCCTATGAAGCTCTCTCATTGGATATGCAAGTGCTTGCCACTTGTTATTTCTCTCATTTAACCTTAAATTATGCTTGATCCCCTCGGAAATCGTGTCGAAGGCCTGTACATACATGTCAAATAGAAGACAACATTGCTTCTGGTTTATTTGAATGTCATGTTTCAATACCATTAGAGCCTTTAAGCTCCCAACTACCTCACCAATCTGCCTGAATTGATCCATTCTGCTTTAAGAGTACAGAAAAAAATTCTCAACACAACATGGCCTAGAATAGAAGAAAAAATTAAATAATACTTAAAAATTAGCAAACATTAGTAGTAAACACATACCTAACACAAAAAGGCCTTTAAAATTGGCAAAATTGTTGAGTCAGTCACGAGGGAAAATGCTGAATTCAATTAGACTCTGATGAATCCAATAGAAATTCAGCACCAACCCACCAACCCATTTTATAATCTTGATCAAGAAACCACCTTTGTGGAAAAAATCTTCATAAAAAATATATATATCCAAATTTCTCTGAAGAGTTGGATATGATCAAACTATTAACAATGTAGAATTAAGGAAACAGGCCAAAATGCTGATGGAATTTTAAGGGCAACCAATCCAGAAAGTGATCAAAACTATGGTAACATTAAATTACCAAGGCTGAAAAATAAAAATAGAGAACCAAGTGATTTGCATTTCTCAAAGTTAAAATTTTCTGCTACCCTTTACATACATTTTTTAGAATATTGTTGGTTCTTTTTTACATTTTTCCAGCCAACCTGATCAAGAAAATGGAAAGGCTGCTTCTTTTGAATTTCAGAGTTGAAAACGGCCGTTGACACAATTCCGTTTCTTTTGGGACTGATTTAAATAATTTCCCGCAATTTCAGCTGTCTTTCTGATTTTTTGCGATTAAAAACAATCCACAGGAAGTTTTAACTAAAATTAAGTCAAAGTTATCCATAAACAAAAGTTTTTTTAGTTTTTATTTTAAAGATATAATCTAGTTTGGCAAGAAAAGTAAAAAAGAATTGAGATCACTCTAAACTTTTGCTATATACATGAGATGATAATCATACTTGATGGAGCATCTTCTTTGTTGATCATGTAAGATTACACTAAGGCCAAAAGGTAAGATTTCATATATGGTCACTCTTATGTGATATCTGAGTAAAGTTGAATAGATATTTATTTTATAAAAGATAGTTTTGTAACTTTGGCGAAATAAACAATAGTTGAATGACCATTTGTGGAATTATATCCAAAAAAAAAAAAAAAACTGAAACACACTCTTATCCTAATTAATCAGGTAGTATGCAATGATGACCGACAAGCATTATATAGTTACTTGATCCTATTACGTTATCTATTATGTATTCTCTGATATTAAATAACCCTTTTTGGGTCTGACTCAGATTTGAGTTGGAAAGTCTCACTTTGGAGGTAAAACATTTTCTATCACAAATGACTCTATCCTCAAGACAAAAGACCCAAGACTAGACTCTAGATACTACTCTCTTGCATAACAAATAATTAATATAACGTTAGCAATTGGACTTTAAAAAAAAGAGCTCTCCGTCATTAATAAAGTAGCTCATAGAACATTCATTTAATACAGCATGGAGATTTAATTTCCAACCGTATCAGTCACGATATTTGGCTATAAAAGGACACAATATATGTTGTGAAGTTGAGGAAATTAGAGGAAACCAAAATACAGAGAACATACAAGAATGAGTGGAAGTGCTGCTTGCCCTTATAACTCTCCATATACTACAACCATGTTTGCTTTGGAGCAAAACAAAAACCAACCTCAACTACAAGTGTACAACACAACCAAAATCGAAAATCCTAAATGTTTCACTAGTACTTTTACTACTAGTCATATTTCTAGTAGTACTAGTTGTAATTTTCAGATGCCTTTGCACTATCCGAGGTACAAGAAATCCGATTATGAGACGATGCCGGTGGAGAAACTCGATTGCCTTCTCAAACAGTATGGACTGCCCGTGATCGGGGATGTCAATCACAAGAGGAAGTTTGCTATGGGAGCTTTCCTTTGGCCTAGCCAAAACACTTGAATGATCCAGGAGCGCTAGTCATAGATGCTGATCTAGGACGAGTTCTGCTGGTTCAACTGATCGAATCCCCTAAATTTAAATCATGAATTCGACTAGAAATTGTAATCTCGATCTATGATCATAGTCATGGTTTTAGTATTGAAATAATTTGATGTCATGTCATGTCATGCATGCATCCTATAGGAACCTTAGTAGTGGTTTTATTTTAATTTCCTCTGTAAATATTTTTATCCCTTTTAGAAGGTTGCTTTAATTTACTAGCTAGCTACCAGTATGGTAGTTTATGTATGATGTACTAATCTTGTGAGCTCAATCAGCTGCTGTTATAATTTGAATAAATTTTAGAATTCTCAATGTCTATGGGTACTATCTATAGATGTTTACCCCATATCCTCTATTGATGTAAGTCCTGAAGTACTCACGGCATGGAAGGATTTCTAGTTGACATCATATATATAGAGTTCATCTTAAGATGTTTATGGGTTCGGGATTCTAATCTTTTACGTATTGAGTTCTAAATTATTAATGTACATATTTAAGTGACCTCTTAAAACAAATATAGAGTTTGCACTAAAACTACTGGGTTCGACCAAACCCGTAAAGTATACACTAGCTCTGACCCTATTTAAGAGAGTGTGTAAACCAAGAACCAATATAAGAAAAGCTTATAACTATGTTCTAGGGTCTTTTTGACCATAGTACTATATGTAACTGTAATTAAGTGCATTTATGTCTTTTCTTATCTTAGTTAACTCTAGTGGTATAATAGAATAGGATGGAGATTATTTGCAGAGACAATACTGATGGATGAATACTCTTGGTGAGTTTTGTGGGTTTTATCCTCTTATCTCTACATTGGATTTCTTGGTAATATTAAATATGTATGACTTCAATTACCCGCCTCCTTGAACTTAATCTTGTAGTTGTTTGTTCAAATTAGAGGATTGCAAATCAATATTTGTTGGTCTCTAATTTACTCCAATTGTAGGATTTTTCTTTCTTATATATCTCTCCTCAATTTCTTGGCTATTTCATGAATCTCATTATCTTGTATTTCATTTTACATCATCTATGCTCAAAAACCAACTCTACTATTACGTATAATTAAATCCATCAAATCTGAAAGACTTGCATACATTTGCATGTCTAAGCATACATTAAATTGTTGCTAAGTATCTAGCATTTAAACAATTAATTATGGTTTAATTTATGGATCATGTGCTAAATTTTCCAGCTAAACCATCCACTAAAGACAACACTAACTTTCATATAATATAAACGTAATATATCATGTAGTGTGGTAAGGATTTGCAACCACAATGTACAATATTGACTGCTTCATCTTAATCCATTAGGTAGCTCGTCATTTATTACAAGTATTTATATTATAATACCTTTGTCGTGTCGACGAGGCAATCTTGACATACAAAAATAATAATGGTGTTCCTTTTTTGCTAAATTTTCCTTTTCCTATATTTTGTCCTTTCATTTTACTAAACGTATCATGTTAACTCGATTATATGAGTATGTTATCAACTCCATTATGCTCAGACTCAATTTGTTCCATCATTTAAAATAAGAGACTTGGTAGCCGATTTAATGCATGAGTCAAAAAACATAGAACTCTGAACTAATTTCAATTCATATCCTTAACCAATTTGGGATTCTAAAACCCCTCCCCCCGCTGCGCTCAGTGACTGGAAATCTGAAGCATTGGATAACATCGTATGCAATCTGATTTGCATAACTAAACATAAGGATATAAATCTAGTTTTTATGCCACGTTAGTAAAATGGAATCGTGAACTTAATTAGATAACTCAATACTCAAAATTAGCTCATGATAGAAGACTGTCCAAATCAATATAATAAACTATTGCTCATAACCTCATGAATCAATGTGAGGTTCCAACATTTGTCTAGTTGGAGTTGGACACGTCCTACCAAAACTATTCAAATAATTCATTATATGCAAGTATGCAACCCTCTTCTTTTCCAAACAATATAAAATTAAAATAAATATTTGACAATATTTCAACCACGAATTTAGTAGAGTTAATGCACATGTGTTAATATTTCTTCTGAGTTTTGTGCTTTGTCGTTTTGTTTGTTTAATTCTGTATAGAACTGCAAAGTTGGAGTGCATGCCAATTTATTCTACAACCAAATGGCTTGACTTTTTGCACATATGATCAGAGAGTGATCACGATTGATGAGTGGCTATTGTACCTCGAGTATTAATTACATCATAGCTACTTATCCAGTTGAGGGATCAACTTGATGGAGTTGCATGTTTTGAATCCAAAACGATGCTAAGAAATTAAAGTCTCTCTCCTTAAAGATATGATTTAAGTTACATTCATGAAATGGCTCAATTTGAGTGTGCAAAGAAATTGTGTTTATTTAGTACATATTAATCGTGATAGCTTGATTCGGTGTCTAATACTCGTTTTGACTGGATTCGTACAAGAGGAAGTCTCACATGACGGCTAAAATGCTCCTTATTAAAGGCAATTTCATATTTGGGGTTCGATCCAAGCGCCAGATGAAATTTTTTTGATTTTATCACTACCACAATTTTAATGCTGAATATAGCATATACTCCTATGTGTATTAATTAAGTGTTGTAGATAAAAGTCGAATAGTCTTCCTACGTGCTTAAAATTGTTTATGCATGCACCAAGTACTTATATAAGCCTAACAAACACGGCACTTGCTTCTATCAACATCTAAATCAGAGCCTCCTTGGACATTAAAGGATCGATACACATAAATGTAAGTTTCAACACATAAATGTAAGTTTCTAACCACTAATGATGCAAATGTGAATATAGCTTTTTCTTTTGTTTTCTTTTTATTATTTTATTAAGCAGTGGGCTGATTTGAGCATGGTATTTTCAATACGGTGTATAAATATATATGTGAAGATCCGCTAAAATTCAACAAATATTAAATTTGACCCATAATTTTAAAAGATCAATGAGCTCCGTACTCAAAATCTTGAAGATCAAACACGTCAAGTTTAAATCGTGAACACACCTATGTAGAAGACGCCACCTTAATAGAGGATCAGAACCCTATATAATTAAGTGAAGGTCAAGTTACAACTAATAGACTACAACTTTAAATTCATCTCTCTTTTCTCTATTTCCTGGAGTTTTTGTGTTCTTCTTTCTTTGGTTTATTTGGATCCCTATAATTATGGTGAAGAATCTAAGTACTATGCACTAGATCTATCAAAAACTGATGGAATCCATCTCCAACAGCAAATTTTAAAGCTATAAGCTTCATATGAACCACTTTTCTAGACATTATAGACACAACAGTTCTTTTATCTAGTCAAGTGTACATATTTTCTAAATAGTGAATACTTATCTGCATCCATGTTGGGACCAAACCAATCAATTTAGTCAAAACAGTTAAAATTAAAGTGAGCATACATTTCATCTAAGTATGGTTAAGTGATAAAATGTTTATAACATATACATGTCTTGCATTCATTAATTTCATTTAAAAATCAGGTGCGAGTGAATATTTACCTTATCTGGACAGTGTAAAAATCTCGATCACATTTAATAGAAGGAATTTTTACGCGTTATAGCTACTTCTAAGACGTAATTAGTGGTAATAACTACCTTTTATTTTAATTACTAATAATAACTAAATACTTTTCTAATTTAACTATTATAGCGAATTTTTGAATTACCATTTCACAAATACACCTAAAAATTAGCATCCCAAATCATATCCTTTTAATGGTAACAATATTAATCACTTAATATACATTACCATTCTCTCTTTTTTCATAACTTCTTACCTTTTATGATCGTCTTCTTCCTCTCTTCAATGACGATGCAAAAATTTCACTTCCATTCTCACCAATCAAGAAGATTCGTCGTATTCTTTCTTCTTCTTTTTTTCAAAAGATTTTGTTTTAAAGTACTCAATTCTATCCCATCTCCTTTGTTTTGAAATTTTCGCTATTTGTGTTATTATTCTACCACAAAATCAACTTGGTGGAAGTGATTGGTTTTGCTTCAAAGCCATGGTGGTGGTTATGGCGGCGCACACGAGAGAAGGGGAGAGAGAAAGTTTTTAGGGTTTTGAGAAGATATATAAAATATATGTATTTGTGTATGTTCTATGATATAACTACCAATTGTTGTGGTTGGTGGTGTATTTTTGTAAGTTTTTCTATATATTTGTGTATTTTGTTCAAATTAATTCCATCAATTCATCTAGTTTTAAATACACAGGTGACGCAAATACATGGTAAGTTTCTATATATTTATGTATTTTGTTCAAATTAATCCCATCAAATACATGGGTGGTGCAAGTTGTTACTCACATAAATATATGAGATTTAATTTAAAATACATGGGGTTTGATTGGAAACTTCAAATACATTAGTTATGCTATCAAATACATGGGTAAATAAAAAACGAAATCAATATTGAAAACTTCAAATACATTATCACTAAATACATGGGTGATGCAAATTGTTACTCACACAAATACATGATATTTAATATAAAATTCATGGAGTTTGATTGGAAACGTCAAATACATTAGTTATGCTATCAAATACATCGGTAAATAAAAAACGAAATCAATATTGAAAACTTCAAATACATTGGCTGTTGATTTTCGTGTTTGTTTTGTCAATGTATTTTCAGAGGTGTTGAAGATTTAATTTGAAATTTGAATTTTTACGTTTGAATGTTGAAGAATGCATGGAAGAAGAGAAACGTGTAAGGAAAGGGAATATTACAGGAGATTTTGCGGAAAAGAAGGTAAAAAATATCTTAATTTCTCATTTAATACCACTGATCCACATTCTGACCCTAAAATAAAGGAAAACAGTTCCTTTTTTTTGCGTGCTCATGCATTCTTGGCAACAAATACATGCGAAAACATACACAAATCATATTTTTGCACGAATGGTAATATTAAAAGGGTAGCTACAAATGGTAGGAAGCTATCTGGATAAGGTAGTCATTTGAGAAATTTTACATTTAATAGAACACAAAGACTATCTGTTCGGACCATCGAGTCAATGACCCAAAATATTAGAGTCCACCAAAACAAAACCAATCGGGTCATTTGCACTTTTGTCGCTATTTTGTGCTGGTCTTTAGTTTTTGTCTGTCCAGCCAAACATTTTTTTCCCGGGCATAAGTTTATATTTTCGCATCCTAATATCCTACAATTTATGTCCCACAAGTTCGAGTTTGGAGGACAAAAATTAAAGACCAGCCCATTTAAAGGAAAATCGTAAATTTGCAGGATTGCCCTTCGCTGGAGGTGGTCTTTAATTTTTACCTCTCAAAATGGTGGTCTTTAAATTTTGCCCTTCAAAAAAAGAAGCAATTTGTATGGGCAAAATTCTCAAAAATTTTTTTTTTTTTTTTTTTTTTGCGAAATGTACTGGGGTTCAAACCCACATGTGGGCCTAATATTAATACAAAAAAGGGCAATCCATAAAAAAAAAAAAAAAAAAAAAAAAGAAGCAATTTCTTCAGACTCAAAACTATTGGGCCTAAATTAATACAGTTGGGCCCAGTAAAGACCAAAATGGCCCAGACCAAGCAGCAGGCTCAACAACACAATCAGTTAAGAACCTCATCAGATTACGACACGTGGATAGATCCAGACCACAGAACATGGCGCCAACTAAGGGGAAAGGGCACAATAACAGGCTAACTGACTGAGTAATCACATGGGATTCGGTATTCTGTTGTCATAAAACCGATACATTTGGCGGGCCCCACATTTACCGATCTTACCGGTCATCCATCCACTTTAATTTCAACAAAATATTAGGGATTATAGCATTTTTAGTCCCCAAATTATAGATTTGCTCTTATTTTGGTTCTCGTGATATCTGACGAAACAACATTTAATTTTCAATTAATCAAATATGTATTTTTAGCCTTTTATGTAAGAAGTATGTAATATTCGAACTACTTTTAGAACTATATTTCCGTCAAATATGAAGTGACAGTACATCGGAACGACTAATAATTATTAAAAAAAATTGTGACTATTCAAAAGCAAAGAAATCAAAAGTGCACATTTCAATTAACTGAAAGTTAAATATGCTTAGGCCCCGTTTGGACATGGTTTGAAACCATGGTTTCAAACCATGTTTGGACATACAATTTGAATATTTTAAGTTGTATTTTCTTTTATAGACATAAAAACCCCACAAATTGTCAAAACTATCAAAACATTCTCAATTCTTATACAATCTTACCAAATGAGCAAATCATAGTTTATAACAAAATTAGTACCTGCTAGAAGACTTTTCTAAAAAATGCAACATCAATTAATCAAATTTTACTTCAATAAAATCGAAAATTTAACATGAATAGTAATGTAACTACTATTTAATATAATCTTCCCACATAAATTAAATATTGGTAGACATAAATAAACGTTAGTGGAAGTTAATGAGATTGGTAAATGATTGATAGGGGTAATTGTTAAAAATATTTACCAACTTATGGGTTTTTTTTTTTTTTTACAAAATATTAACTTATGGGTTAAATTTTGTATTTAAAAAAGTTGAAACCATGGTTTCAAACCCAAACCATGCTTTTTTGGATGATTTGGGTTCAAACCATGGTTTCAAATCGGCAAGTTTCAAACCACGACTTAAAATTGATATTAATTTGTTTGAAACCATGATTTCAAAATTGATGGCCAAACGCCTACTTAGTCCGATATCAAAAGGATCAAAATTAGTATTTACCAATAATTATAAGACCAAAAGTTTTGCTAACCCAAAAAATTATATTACTACTATAAAAACAAAATAACCTCTCCATTTCTCAAAGCTTTCATAAATCATAATTTGGTGGGCCCCACATTTACCGATCTTCCCGGTCATCCATCCACTTTAATTTCAACAATAAATATTACTTATAAAACAAAATAATCTCTCCATTTCTCAAAGCTTTCATTAATCATAATATTTTTCCTAAAATTTCCCAAAATTGTTGTGAAATTGAAGTGAAAAATCTCTTTCCGTTTTGGCACATTTTCTTCTTTTTCTCTCTCTGCGAATAAAGCTCTTTTTTTATAAAGCTCTTACATAAGAAGGGCTGTTCGCAGAGAGAGTTAAAGAAATATATTAATTTTAATTATTAATTAACAATGGCGATTAAGGTGTTGTTTGGATTCTTTGCTGCATTTGCCTTAATTTTTTCCATCTTTTTGCCTAGTGTTCAGGCCCAACAAACTTTTGCCCCGGCCCCTGCCCCAGCAAGTGATGGTCAGTTTTCAATTTTTTTTTGTTGGTCATTTCTTTATATGTTAATTTTTTGGGTAGTTATTTTATATGTTAATTTGTTCTTTCATACAATAGCGGATCTAGAGTATAATCTATGGGATTCGGTTACGCATTTACTTGGACCTAGTAACTTTTGCACGGATTCTGTATATTATATACGTATATATGCAAATATTAATGAAATATATATATAAAACTTATTGTGATTTGTGAACTCAATTATTATTGTAGTATTAACTTGAGGTCGATGGAACTTATAAATTTTAAATCTTGAATCCGTTTATGGAGTTACGAGAATTCAATAGGTTTTGTCTATATCCTGTATATATAATAGGAAATTCATTAAATATTTGATTGTAAATCTAATTATTAATAGTATATATTAACTTGAGGTTGTTGCAGCAATTCATAAACTTCAAATTATGAATCAGCCACTGCTTTCATAGTAGTTACTTTTGATTGGTTAATGCATGAGAAAAGTGTGCAAAATGTTGCAAATTTAAAATAATTAAATAAGAAGTTCTATTTATAGGATTAATTTACATATTAACCTAGTATTAGAGAAAATAGAAATCTATGTTTGAGTTTCACATTGACGGAATATTTGTGTGTTTGGTTCATGAAAAAAGAACAGTGGAAATACAGATCTAAAATAAATAAATAAATAAATAAATAAAAATATTCTGCTCTAGCATCTTAATTAAGATGAGATAGTCCACACAAAATTCGTTATTGTTTTGATAGTTTAAATTTGTTGGTCCATTCTATTATCCTTTTTTCGTTTTTGGTTTGATTTAGGTGTTCTTTGCATCTAATAATGTTTGGTAGAAATGATATTGTTGAAGATTAATTAAAAGTTGGAGTAGGAATCTAAATTGGTTAGAATTTGATATTTATTAGTTCATTTAATTTGTGTGTAAATTGGATTTGTAGTCAAAATAATATTTGAATATGTTTTGCACTATTATAAATAGGAACGTTGTAATTTATTTTCTTGTGTGAAAAATTACAGAGAACATTTTGAGTAATTTATTTTCCTAAAGTTATTTGAATGGAATTCGTTAAGAAAATTTTTGGTGAGTTGACATTTCTCCAGAATGTTTGTGCCAAAAGGTAATTTGACTTTTTAGAATGGAATATTTTAACTTGTTATGATTAATTTATCTTTCTGTAGAAGGTAACAAAGATCTAATTTATGATTATATTGGTTGGCCTTTTTAAAAATATCGCCGTTCGTGTATCGAATCCTTTAAAAAGCTATGCAATGTTGGAGTATCTAACACGAGGTCGAGGACATGTCCGAACAAACATAAATTTACGATCATATCATTTTCTATATTTCGTTTTGAGAGATCAATCTTCCGCATTTATACGCGTTGAATATTTTCATTCTTATGATTGATATGAATTAAACAGGAAATAATCAGAATGATTTGAATCTGACATTCAAGGATACTAAATCAAGCATTTAGACAAAAATCCCTATTTCATATTTACTACTTTACCAGGAAAACTTTCTTTATGTCCTCCAATTTGTATAAAAATTAATATTTTGTTTAAATTATATATAGGGAAAGTGTAATTTTTTTTTTTAAATTCTATTCTGCTAATTTATTTTATCTATTGTCCTCAGGAACAACAATTGACCAAGGGATTGCGTACGTATTAATGTTGTTGGCATTGGCAGTAACATACCTCATTCACTCAGCTGATGTTCCCTTTGGTGTCTAATTATATATGTTGGATTAATTTGGTGAAGATGATTAACTAATTTTGTGATTGCCTATTACTTGGACACATATATAAGGTTGCTGTGTGCCTAGGACATGTAAATTTTGTCATTTTCATTCAGACATTCTAACTTTTGACAAGCTATTTGTTTTGAGATTTTTCAACATAATTCATATATTTCCACATTTTTTGCTCTCTGTCTTAGCCTGTATCTTTGATCCTCTTAAGTCTTGACGCTCGTAACTTTTCCTCTGCCAGACTTGAGCAGAATAACAAAGTAAGTATTAGTAGCATAACAAAAATGTCTTGCTCATCATTAATATCTTTGCTCGCGTTAATTGTAACCTCTCGGAAGAATCGACAATTGTGATTAAAAGATGATTCGAACTCGTAATAGTACGTTTTGAAATGTGACCTCTTAATTCGTCTAGAAGAGGAAATAAGTGAAGGTGACAACCATTATGCAAAAGGTATGTTAACTCATTAAAACTAATAAAAGTATCTTTGAATGGGAAGATATTTACAATTTAGAACTGAAGATCTCATGTCTTTGAAAGGAAAGTATCAATCAACATAGCTATGTAACTATTGTTTTCAAAAGATCTCATGTCTTATTGCATATTCATTTATGCCAAAAATTAGTAGTGACTTAGAAATTATGGAGCTGATTTTGTTTACTGATTGGAATTCTTCCTCCATGGTAAAGAACATTACATCTGTAAATGGACTATAACTCAGAATCACAGTGTCACGAGTTTGAATTCCATAGTTTTATAATCTAGTTTAGTCTTCCATTTTCCCCTATTAACCTCTTAAAAAATAGGTCGAATGTGCTAATACTACTTTTCAGTAGAAGTGATTATTCATGATCCAATGACTAAAAAAACTTTTCTTCTCATCATCGAAAATAACAACAACAACATAGCCAGTATACTCTCACTAGGTGAAGTCTAAGGAGGATAGAGTGTACGCAGACTTTACCCCAACCTTGTGACGAGTTCATCATCGAAAATAGAAAAGATAAAAACAAACAAATGAAGATGCCGGATGTTCTTTATTTTAGTTTGTGGGCCTTTATATGGCATTGGATCGCCGCTCATTCTGAAGATGTTTGTTATAAGGCCCAAAATCGTGCCAGCAGTTCCCTAGGGCTTTCATCCTACATTGTGTACTTTGGCCCATTAATAGTTGAGAACACACCTCACTCCAATTTTTGCGGATAAAATTCACAAATTGTCACTTGTTGGTTCCTGTAATTGAAAAATAACCATTATTATGAAGTTTCACCGGTGAAATTTGTAACTCCAAGATAATGGCTATCTTTTAATTATAGGGACCGACAAGTGGCAAGTGAGTGCAACTTCTCCAATCTCCTGTTTTTGTTGTTGTTTTGTATACACTTTATTATTTATAAGATATCAGTTAATTGTGATTAAGTTTTAGTCATGTCAGTACGTTCCTTTAGCCACTGTTTTCTAGGAGTCTTTCTAGTCCCTTCAGAGATTTATGCCAATAAAAATGACATTGGAGAGGAGAATTTCCAATTGACAACAGGACTCAAAAGTTGGATTCATACTACAATTTGAATTGTGAAATAGTGTATCACTGAGGTGCTAAAATGAGAAATATTAACTATGGAGTAGACTAGAGTCTTTGACTTTTCAGTTAAAAAAAAACATATAATAATATAATACTCCCTCCGTTTCAATTTATGTGAAACTTTTCGAATGACGGCGCCAAACTTTATAACTTTCAATTTTTAAATTTTGATATAGATTTATCAAGTTTGTAAAAATAAAATTTATTTATTTAAAAATTACATAAAAAGTACTATAAGTCATGATAATTTATAATTCAAATAATTTAGAAAAAATATGATCAAAGAATCACCTTATAGATGTCCCAAATAATAATAGATTTACATGAATTAAAACGGAGTACGCAGTTTACTGAGAACCCATACAAAAGCATGATATTTGAAAATTTTGCTACAAAGCGTGTTTGTACAAAGAGGCCCCACAAGAAGTGGACCAAGTGTGTGGCATGCGAGGCGTGAATATAATAAATTTAGCCCCTTCTACTTATCATGAAATATATCATGCCTTGTTATATGTCTACAGGCTTCAATTTTACAAACAATCTTTAAAAAATTTGAGTAGATGGTTTATCGAAAACAGTCTCCCTTCGCAAGGTAGACATAAGGTCTGCGTACACACTAATCTTCTTAGATCTCACTTACAAAATTATACTGATTTTTTTCTTGTTGTTATTGTTGTAATCTTTAAAAAATTAAAAAATTATCGGGGTAGTCCTTTTTTAGAACAATTGCTTAGTGAATGGTCTTTTTTTTTATTAGTAGATGACGGTCTAAAAAATTCTTATAGGTAAATTGACAGAAAACTGACAATTTTATGAAAAGGCGTTAAATTACAATTTAAAATTTTGCAAGTTAAGTTACAGGATAATATAATATTATGTCTCTAAGATTGAGTAATATATGAACAATTTTAAATTGAGTCTAAGTTGTCCGGAAGTACAAGAAGGACACTTTCCCAAACGCTATTGCACAATTTTTACAACAGGGACAGAATGCACATAGTGACCTAAAAAAGAAAATATTTGCATAAATAAATCACCCAAAATGAAAAATATTTGCATAAATAAATCACCTAAAATGTAGTACTAAAACAAAAAATATTGAAGAAAGAAAAGGAAATGAGCATTTCATTCTGGGTTTGGCCCCCAAAAATCAGCCCAAAGATTTCTTACATTCCGCCCCATCACTTTCCTGTCGGTAGGTGAGAGTGACATTTTGGGCCCTACTTGCCCCGTAATTGAGTTTTCAAAAACAGCCTTTTTGTTTAGCAGCCAAATCGCATGAAGGGACACATAACTATGGCCTTTGATATTTCACCCATACACTGGCAGCAAATGGAATCACCCTGTCTCGCCACGTGGAATGTTAATTCCATCAATATAGTACTCCATAATAGTACCTCCATGGCTCCATACATATTTCACATGAATGCCTTGCTCCTTTGTTGCTAAAATTTTAATTAAAGTTCATGCATTACTTAGTGGACCACTTTTATTCTCTTTCTTGGTTCATGAATTAAAAAAGAAATTCTTCCTCAAAAAGGGACATCAAGTGGACAGAAGATATCGTCTTGAAACCGTGTATGATAATACAAGTTCATTATATATTTGTTTCGTTGTAATTTTTCTGCATTTTGTGATAATTTTTCTGCATTTTGTGATAATTATGTGATAAAACAATCAACTTATTCAAATATGAGTCCACGTCCAATAATACCCTCAATAATACACATATAAAGAGATCAACTTTTCCAACAATCAACTTATTCAAACAAACGAGGCCCAATACCATATAAAGAGATCAACCGCTAACATCCCTTTATGCCCAAATATCAATTGGAGTGTGACTACATATTTTATTTCCAAATATCACTCATTCACATGTTGAAACTTCAAACGCCTACTTAGATACCCGCACCGACATTTCAACAAGAAATTCAAGTAGCTGAGGGAACATAGTGTTGGGTTTAATTGATAGGTTGAATGAGAAATGGAGGGAAAATGAGTCGTTCCCTTTTGCTTTATGAAATAAGTATTTGTCCCTTATTGGTAGTGGAAAGAAAAGTTCTCCTACTTAAAAGTAGAAGCACTCATTCTTGTTGCTAAAGGGTTAAGAAGAGGGTCTCCCCTCGCACCGTCGTCGTCGCTCGGCTCGGATTTGGATTTGGTCAAATAATTGATTGATAATCTTTTTTGACCAATTTAAAATTTCCCTCCGTAACAGTGCTTCAATGTCTATATATTTTCGTTGATCCTCAGAATTTTTACTAACGAAATTTTCTGATATTCCTCTTCTCCTTTCTCTGCACTTCTTAAAACTCTTGTGTGATCTACTACTTTCGAGTGGTTCGCACCGTCGTCATTGCTCAGCTTGGATTTGGATTTCGTCAAATGATTGATTGATAATCTTTTTGGACCAATTTAAAATTTCCATCCATAACAGTGCTTCAATGGCTATATATTTTCGTTGATCCTCAGAATTTTTACTAACGAAATTTTCTGATATTCTTCTTCTTCTTTCTCTGCACTTCTTAAAAACTCTTGTGTGATATACTACCTTCGAGTGGTTCGTCGTCATCAAAATTTGTTGTACCGCTATTTTGGTGAGTAAATCATTCTATCCTGGAAGGAAAGATTCCAATACCTTGGGTACATTGAGGGGAATAATTTCCTTAAGGACACACTGTGAATTCGGTGGGCACAATTTGATTTTCCATATAATTTAACATACTCTTCATATTATTTTTCAGTTTTTGTTAATTTCATTTTCTATAGTTTTGCAGAAACTGGACAGATTCTGTTTTCTGTTTAAGGAATTATTCTAAGTTACTGTTTCAAAGTATTTTTTGCAATACAGAATTAATAACAATCTTAAGGAAATTATTGTTTATATATTTATATTAATCTGTATTCTGTTTTGGAGACTAAAACCTTCTGATTTTCTACTCCGTTGGAATTTTTCTAGTCCAACTTGAAGAACATAAAAACTTCGTTGGATTATTAAAGTTCATAACAGTGAAGCGATTTGAAGAACATAAAAACTTCATCGTGAAACAGAGTCTGAATCAATTTGAAAAATATATGTCTTCTCTCAAGCATCGTTCGTTTCATTTGCCATCTAGTAAATAGTTTGTCAATTATTGTGTGAAGAATGGAAACAGAAGTGATGTTAATGCTCCTAATGGAATCGCGATCGTTAGGCGACAAATGTTGTGTCGTCAAGCCGTCCAAATGCTGCACAAGCAATGGCACCGGCAGAGAAACCCGGGGAAGTTTTCTGGTATCAACTTCAAAGAATGGCAGCAAAGAATGTTCTTTTAGTTGACCACTCCAGGCATGCAGAAGTTCACAAACGAAAATCCTCTTGTTACTGAAGAAGGAATACCTAAAAACCAGCGCTTTATGATTACTAAGGCTTGGAAGCATGCAGATTTTTATACAAAGGATACACCCTTAGTGCATTAGATGATGATCTATATAATGTCTACAGTTCTGCCAAAACTTCAAAAGAATTATGGGTTGTAATCGAACGAAGTATAAACCGAAGACGCATGTTTGAAAAATTTGTAGGTTGCCAAGTTTCTTGACTACAAGATGACGTATAGTAAAGCTGGAACCAAGTTCAAGAACTCAAGTCTATATCCATGACCTTATTGCTGAAGGTATGGTGATCAATGAGGCATTTCAAAGCTGCATGGTGTGATTGAGAAGTTGCCTCCTTCATGGAGAGACTTCAAGAACTATCTGAAACACAAGCGTAAGGAAATGTCGCTGGAAGATCTTGTGATTCGCTAGAAGATTAAGGAAGATAATAAAGTTGCTGAAAAGAAGTCGCATGGAAATTCATGATTATGGGAGCAAACATCGTTGAAGAAGCTGTCGGCCCAAAGAATAAGAAAAGGAAGAAGCCTTTTGGAAAGAGTAAGGAGCAGAAGAAGAAAAAATTTAAGGGCAACTGCTATAATTGTGGGAAAGCTGGCCACAAAGCCCCAAATTGTCATCTCCCGAAAAAGGACAAGAAAAAGGGACAAGCCAATACGGTGGAGAAGAATGATGACATTGATGATCTGTGTGTAATGCTCTCGGAATGTAACTTAGTTGGAAATCTGAAGGAGTGGTGGATTGACTCTAGAGCCACTCGACATGTTTGTGCTGTCAAAGAAGCATTTGCTACTTACTCCACTGCTGGTCCCGAAGAAGAGCTTTCCATGGGAAATACTGCAACAGCCAAGATTGAGGCTTATGGGAAGATATTCCTAAAGATGACTTCCGGCTAGGTGTTGACGCTCAACAATGTTCTTCATGTTCCTACTATTAGGAAGAATCTTCCCTACTTGTCAAGAATGGGTTCAAATGTGTTTATGTATCTGAGAAAGTAGTTATTAGCAAAAACGAAATGTACGTTGGAAGGGCTACATCACAGAGGGCCTTTTCAAACTAAATGTAATGGTTGTTGACAGTATTAGTAAAGTTTCGGATTCTTCTTATTTATTGGAGTCAAATGATTTATGGCATGTTCGTTTAGGACATGTCAATTACAAAACCTTACGGAAGTTGATTAATTTAGAAGTATTGCCTAAATTCGAGTGTAATATATCAAAATGTCAAATATGTATTGAATCTAAGTTTGTTAAGCATCCATATATGTCTATTGATAGGAGCTCAAATCCTCTAGACTTAATCCACACAGATATATGTGATATGAAGTCAATACCATCTCGCGGTGGAAAAAAATATTTTATAACTTTTATTGGCAATTGCACTCGATATTGTTATGTGTATTTGCTTAATAGTAAGGATGAAGCAATTGACGCATTTAAGCAATACAAGAACAAAGTGGAAAATCAATTGAATAAAAAGATAAAAATGATTAAAAGTGATAAGGTGGGAGAATATGAATCTCCTTTTGCAGAGATATGTTTAAAATATGGAATTATTCATCAAACTATCGCCTACACACCACAATCAAATGAAATTGTGGAAAGGAAAATCGAACATTAAAGGAAATGAGGGGATGAATGCTTCATTAATAAGTTCTGCTTACCGAGAGCTTTATGGAAGTGGAAGCTATCCTTACAGCTAACTGAATACTCAAGAGGGTGCCCCACAGCAAAACATAATCTATTCTATATGAACTATGGAAAGGAAGAAAACTCAACTTGAAATATTTCAAAGTGTAGGGGTATTTAGCAAAGGTAAAAGTTCCTTTACCCAAAAAAGTAAAAATCGAACCAAAAACTGTGGATTGTGTTTTTATTGGCTATGTTACAAACAGCAAAGCTTGTCGATTTTTGGTTCACAAATCGGACAATCCCGAAATTCATGTTAATACGCTAATTGAATCGATAATCTTGAATTCTTTTGAAAACATTTATCCGTATAAAATCGAATGTGAGTCGTTAAGTGAAAGATCAAAACGACACTGGGAAGAACTAAAGGAAAGTACACCAAGCTAAGAGGATCCAAGGCATAGCAAACGTCAAAGGATATCTACTTCCTTTGGACCAGATTTTGTGACATTCTTGCTTGAAAATGAGCCTCAAATATTTTAAGGCCGATGTCTTCTTCTGATTCAAAGATTTTGGAAAGAGTGGCAATAATAGTGAGATTGAATCAATTTTGAACAACCATACATGGGAATTTGTTGATCTTTTCTCCGGAAATAAACCTTTAGGATCAAAATGGATCTTTAAAAGGAAAATGAAAGTCGATGGCACTATTGACAAATATAAGGCAAGACTTGTGGTCAAAGGTTATAGACAAAAAGAAGGCCTTGATTACTTTGACACTTACTCTCGGGTAACAAGGATAACAAATGGATGTCAAGACAGTTTTTTTAAATGGAGAATTGGAGGAAGAAATTTACATGGAACAACCTAAGGGCACTGGCGGTCGTATATGGTCTCTAAATCCATCAAATGGATGTCAAGATAGCTTTTTTAAATGGAGAATTGGAGGAAGAAATTTACATGGAACAACCTGAGTGTTTCGTGGTTCCTGGTAAAGAAAGGAAAGTGTGCAAACTTGTTAAGTCGCTTTATGGACTTAAACAAGCACCCAAACAATAGCATGCGAAATTTGACCAAACAATGTTGGCAAATGGATTTAAGATTAATGAGTGTGACAAATGTGTTTACATTAAAAATACTCCAAATCATGAAGTCATTATTTGTTTATATGTTGATGACATGTTGATAATGAGTAGACATATTGCCGATGTAAATGCTACGAAGCGTATGCTTGCTAGCAAATTTGACATGAAAGACTTAGGAGTTGCCGATTTGATCTTAGGAATGTAGATCCATAAAACTCCACAAGGTCTAGCATTATCACAGCCTACATTATATTGAAAGGGTACTTGACAAGTTCAAGTATTTAAATTTCAATGTTACAAAGACTCCAATTGATGTAAGTTTTGCACTTCAAAAGAATGAAGGTGAAAGTGACTCACAATTAGACTATGCATGAGTTTTGGGAAGTTTGATGTATATTATGAATTGTACACGACCAGATGTAGTACGTGCTATTAGCAAGCCGAGTCGATTCAACAGTAATCCCAATCAAACTCTATTGATGGCAATGAAACGAGTCTTGGGGTATTTGAAACACACCAAAACAATGCTTTGCATTATAATAAATATCCCGAAGAATTGAGGGATATAGTGATGCAACCTGATCACCGGATCATTCGAAGTTAAATCCACGAAAGGATATGTTTTCACTGCTGCGTGGAGGAGCAATGTCTTAGAAATCATCAAAATGCATACGCATCGCCCGCTCTACAATGGAATCTGAATTTATAGCTTTAGACAAGGCCGGTGAAGAAGCTGAATGGCTCCGAAAGTTCTTGGATGATATTCCATTTTGACCTAAACCTTTGGCACCTATATGTATATATTGCGATAGCCGAGCGATAATAGGTAGGGCAGGAAGCGTTATGTATAACGGAAAATCTCGTCACATTCGACGGCGACACAATATCGTTAGACAACTACTCTCTAGTGGTGTTATCACTATTGACTACGTAAAGTCAAGAGATAACGTGTCATCATGTTAGGACAAGTCATCATGGCGGTAACTCTACCTAGTAGACTGGAGATCCCAAGAGCTAGGTTCAAAGAGATCAAACAAAGTTATGAACGATTTGTTCAACATTGTCAAATAACTCAACCCATTCTCGTGATGAAGACAATGTTCATAAATAAGGATAAAACCTTAAGGCTTTTTAATGAGTTAATAAAGCATTAAAGTTTTTTAATGATTGTCTAAGTCTGGCAGAACATGACTAGATAGCCGTGTCTATAGGACTACACATTTAGAAATCACCCATGCGAGTGTGAAGTATAAGCCGCTTCAAGGGAATGATGGTAAAGGCCCATTCTTTATGCATTCACGAAACCAAAGCAAGTGTTCATGGTCGAAACGAACACAACCGCGAGAACCATGATCGGTCGAGGGTTAATCGTGTGACTTATGTTGTCTAGGTATACAATAAAGTTTGACGGTTCAAAGATATCACATCTACCGATTGATCGAGTATATCCGATATAAGTTCACTACGGAAAGTTCAAAGTGGAAACCTATTTATCCGTATTGCAATTAATCTTCGCTTGTATATCACACACTTGTCCACGCATTCCTTTATCTTATAGCCATTCCCCATTCACGGGGGGATTGTTGGGTTTAATTGATAGGTTGAATGGGAAATGAGGGAAAATGAGTTGTTCTCTCGCTTTATGAAATAAGTATTTGTCCCTCATTGTTATGGAAAGAAAGTTTTCCTACTTAAAAGTAGAAGCACTCATTCTTGTTGCACAGTGACAAGAAGCAGGGTATCCCCTTGCGCCCTGTTGTTGCCGGTCGCTCAAATGGCCGGCCTGATTTGGTCAAATGATTGATTGATAATCTTTTTGGACCAAATTTTATTTAATTTTGATTATTTATTTAATTAATTAAAATATCCAGATCATGACCCGTTAGTGACCTAGATCCGAGTGTCTGACCGGCGACCTTTTTCTTTTCCGAATTAATTTAAAATTTCCCTCCATTTTTTACACTGTAATTTTTCTGAAAGGTTGCAAGCCTTTTCTGAAAAATTGCAAACCTTTTCCCAAACAGTACTTCAATGGCTATATATTTTCGTTGATCCTCAAAAATTTTACTAATGAAATTTTCTGATATTCTTCTTCTTCTTTCTCTACGCTTCTTAAAAACTCTCGTGTGATATACTATCTTCGAGTGGTTCGTCGCCATCAAAATTTGTTGTACCGCTATTTTGGTGAGGAAATCGTTCTATCCTGGGAGGAAAGGTTCCATTACCTCAAGTACATTAATAATTTCTATGTACACACCGTAATTTAGTAGGCTCAATTTGATTTTCCATATAATTTAACATACTGTTCATATTATTTTTCAGTTTCTGTTAATTTCGTTTTCTACAATTTTGCAAAAACTGGACAGATTCTGTTTTCTATTTCAAGAATTATTGTAAGTTACTGTTTCAAAGTACTTTTTGCAATACAGAATTAAGAACACATAGTTATTAAGGAAAATATATTACACAATCTAACGATTTTTCTTTGTTTCATGCAATAGAAAAGAAACATTTGATGAGAGTTTAATAGAGAAGAGTCGAAGCCATTATGTTAACGGTCTGAATTTTTATAAAGTCGATCACCCTATCACTGAGCTATTAGGAACAACATATTTAATTAAAGAAGTCAACTTTTATTCTTTAGCTCAACCTACAAATCAATAAGAGTGAATTCGTTATACTTTTTCACATACATCAAGAGAAAATATAGCGATAGTAAGCCCCTCTCTGGTCGGAAAGCATCTAGGACAAGGAGACGGCGATCAACCATTCTCTCTCTCGATATTCATTATAATAATATTCTTCATTGCTGCGGTTCAATTAAGTCTTCTCAATTCTTTTATTCATTTTTTTTTTTTTTTTGACAAAGTGGACAGATTTTCTCAAGTAAAAGAGATAAGGAAAAAGAAACAGAGAGCATAGCAAAAGAGCACTTGGAGAAGCGAGGGACCATAGGCATGCAGACAGAGCAGAGGGGTTGCCTTTACAAAGGACGGAAAGGGCAAATGGGCACTTCCTATTTGGTATTTTTCCCCATTACCATTTCGTGACTTCTGCCTTTAAAGTACGTGCCCAACGAAAGTTAGACATACGGTATTTTTCTATTGTTTATTCGATCTCACTTATAAAATTATAGTCAATATATCATTACATGTGACATTAGTGATCCGAAAGGTGAGCAAAATATGGAAAAACTTATGATATATGCATTTTTTTTTTCTTGGACTCATATTTTTGCTTAGGACACTTTTTTCGAATAAAAAGGATTTTAGGATAGGTTAGATTTCACTTTGGTCCAATATCTAAATTAGTGTTTAATTATTTGTTCTTGAAATTCAACTTTACATGTCACTAATTCTTGTCAAAAAATATAAAAAGATCCGGCTGAGATGTCATATAAGTGAATTAGGTAAAATAAAATAATTTTTGAAAAACAAAAAAAGGTTGATAACTATAATAATCAATTATCACACAAATTAGATGACATCAACTCAAACAACGTCTCAAAAAATAAAATTATCTAAGGAGAAAGAGGCCAAGACAAAAACATTCGGCATGGGCCACATACAAGAAATGTGATTTAAACAACATGTTTTTAATGCAAAATTGGTAACCGCTTTCACGGCTTAAATCTATGACTATGAGTCACTCACTTCATGTTCGATGTACTAGCCCTGCGCAAATTAGCAATGCCGCCGCAACTGACATTATTATTGTTTTTAGCAAAGGGGTGGCTGAATGTGCCAAGTGGGGGTGCCTGCATTTAGGGGACCATCTGAGCTACTACTGTTGATTGCAGGGTAGAGTTGGTTTGGCTGAGAGGTGGGGTACTTGGGTACAAGTGACTTACTATGGGCCGTTGAGGTACACAACACAAGTTGTATTATTTAAAGCAAAAACGAAGAAGATCTTTCTTATTGCTGACTCCAATCTTTGCAAAGTTTTCAGAATCTTTCTTTGACCACTACTGATTCCCCTTGGACCTTAGCTCTTTGCCAATCCTAAGCTTGATTCCTTAATTATGTTTTCAAATTTTGTTTTACTAGTACAAACTTGTTGATAATTTCAAATATTTTTCATTTTAAATGAAATTTATGGTGTTGAAGTTGAAGATATAGTTGTGTTTAAATATACTTCTTGCAAATAATATATGGAATAATGTTCTTTTTTTAATGTACTTAAATACAACTTCAAAGTGAAAAAAGTGAATTGGAAAACAGGGTATAAGTAATTTTCCAAATTTGAAATGCAATTTCGAGTTGGATTTGAAATTTTCATAACCAAACATTGATTTTCAAATAAGGTGAAAAAATATTCTGAAAAAAAGTGAATATTTTTTATGGCTAAAGGGTCCTTAATATTCAGAGGGAAGCCAAGATTTGAAGTTCTTGGATTTTTGAACTTGCCACTAAATTCATAGTTTGTCTTAGTTATTGGGTTCATAATTAAATAACTATACATATTTAATAAAATTTCTAATGCAAATACATAATTTAAGTAAAAATTATTAGGTTCTCCTGAACACGTAGCTAATGATCTAGCTCTGCTACTTTTAATATCACGTACTTTTATGGAATTTCATTAGTACTTCACTCTTAAAAATTAAAAGATATTTTGTTTTTTCAAACTCATAACAGATATTCATCAACTAAACTTTTCGTCTCGTCTTGGTAACCACGTGCCTAAGTTTTTTATTTTGAAGAATAATCCAACCTTTTGAAAAAACAAGTTCCACGTTGTTCCCTTTAATTTGAAGAATAAAAGAAATTAGTGCTACTCTCCTTTCCTTTATTTGCCTCTATAATCAACTGGCAACCAACAATTTCTCTCTGATTACTTTGTTCTACTTTTTTTCCAATCAAACAATCGGTTCCTCAATCACTCTTAATACCTTTTTATATGGGCAAAGGTGTAAATATATCTCTCAACTTTGTGATTTAGAGTAGATATCCTCCTCGTTATAAAATTTGATGTATATATACTGATACTGCTATAAAATGGTGTAAATATATCCCTGCTTTTACAAAATGGTGCAAATATACCCTTTTCGCTGACGGAGTTTTTTTTTAAAATCACTTAGGTTATTTTTTAATTAACAAAAATGTCACATTACTTTAAAAAAAAGTTTACCCATTTTTTTTTTTGAGTAGACATACTTTTCTGAAGCCATATAGTAATTTTTTTCCTGATGGGTCAAATTTGGTTCATTTTAAAAAAATGGGTAGACTTATTTTTTTAAAGTCACGGAGATATTTTTTAAAATGAACCATACCTGACACACCAGAAAAAAATTACCATGGCTTTAGAAAAATATGTCTATCAAAAAAAAAAAAAAAATAGGTAGACTTTTTTTTAAAGTCACGTGGCATTTTTTTTAATTCAAAAATAACCTAAATGATTTTTAAAAAAAACTCCCATTAGCGAAAAGGATATATTTGCACTAACGGCATGGATATATTTGCACTATTTTGTAACGGCAGAGGTATATATACACTACTTTTATAACGAGGGGTATATCCGCTCTAAATCGCAAAGTTGAGAGGTATATTTGCACCTTTGCCCTTTTTATATTAAGAGTTCGAATAGCAAAATGGGTTACCTTACTTTCCGAGAGAATTTGTAAGCCACCGATCAAAATATAAGACAAGTTGTGATAATAAATGGACACCGTTTAAGCAAAAGTTCTACTTATGTCATCGAATCAAAGCAGGACTAGTTATTATTATTCCAAACTCTAACATTACACAATTATAAGATATTACCAGATTAGAATAAAAGATCAACTTGTAAGAAAGCTGGAAGTCGGGATACCAATATCTATTTGTTATTGTTGTAGATGAGGGAGACGTTTCTAGTGAAATAAGAAATGTTTCGAAAATATCAATACTTGTCAAAAAGTAAGAAAAAGGAAGTCATATTTTGAAGCGTGGATGAAGCCAAAAGCATACCTTTGGCGTAAATGTAGCTCATGCTTACTTTTTAAGCAGTATAGAGAGAGCACGAGAAAGAGTCACAAAAATGCGCAAATGGCACACTATTCAAACCCCTTCTATTCAAATTTTAAGACACTTTCCTCAAGATTTTTTTTTTTTAAAAAAAGCAAAGGAATTGTTCATTCCATTTTCTGCAAGCATAAGAAATATGTGTTTAAGCTTTGATTGTCATACATATTGGGATTTATGTGAATGGTACATGATGAATCTCCAGATAAGCTCATGAATCTGGTGATTATTTGTCATATGGTAATTAATTTGAGGCGGAGATTATTGAGTGTGGAAATAAAGTAAGATTCCGCGTTTAAACTTGATAAGAAAACTAGATACATACTCTTTCTGGCCATTCCATGTTTTATGATAGTGTTTGACTAGACACGAAATTTTTACAAAGAAGATTTTTGAAACTTATGACCTAATAAAACAAGGCGCATAAATTTGTGTGGTTATAAATCATCTCATTAAAGGTAAACATATATTTTTTAGGTATCTCTTTTTAAACACGAAAGTATGCCACATATATTATATTGGGACTCAAAGGAATACTATATGAAAGCTTTTGATACACACAGAATGTTGAGCAAATGTAGAGTAAAAGAGCCTTATATCATATACTTTTCTTTGTGACCTTAACAATTGTTTAACCAGCGTATTCAAATTGAAATAGCATCAAAAGACAAGAAACAAAGTCATAAAGTAGTGAAGGTCATGGAAATTTGGAGGGAATGCAAGTAGTGCTTCGAGGGAAAATTCACTTGTTATTCGACAAGATTTTCAGGGACCCAAAACAAAGATACTAGAATTTCTAAAGAAAATGACTTTTGCCAGCCAATTGGTGTCTTTATGAGGCAAATTGGAGCTAGGGCTAGAAAGCTCAGAAGATCCTACTTGTTGTAGGTCCCTTCCTATCCTTTTTGGTTCTTTTCAAAATATAATTTATAAACATTGTAGACCAACAAAAAATATATATCCCCTTTATTCGAAAAATATCAGAATTCCCTTTTCCTCTTTTTCTTTTTGGACGATATTGTCTAGTCGAAGCGAACAGACTCACATCAAATACAAAGTTAATTTTCACAGTGTTGATCGCTTGAGTCTACATGAAAATATAGTATTGAACGAGAAACGAACTATAGTTCAAGACTGATGGTGTGTTCATATATGAAGAGCTCTGAGCATTTATTCTGTTTGTATATCTAAGGAATTTCTCTATACATATAGAACTATATGGTCGGTGAGTCGTAGCCAGGAGTGGTCGTTATTGGACATCTACCACTTTTCATCAGTTAGCTAGAGAGGCCTCTTTAATAGATTAAGAAAAAATGTTCAAAGGGGTCAGAAAAGAGTCAGTCGTAGAAATTTAGAATGTATAAATGTTGTTAAACGAAAATCACCTCAACCAGATCATAGTGGAAGCTTACTTTTCTTCATGCAAAAGTTGGTTTATATTTTTTCTTATTTTTGCTTTATATGGGAATGAAAAATTGCTCCATTCACGAACAACTTGAATTGGACCCCTCATTCACATGTTCCATTTCTTGAAAATAACATGTACTATAAATTTTCACAAATACTTAAGAAAGATAATAATCTGAAAAGGCTGATTTCTCCAGGCAGAAATCAGGAGAAAATGAAAGTGATATTTTTGTTGTGTTAAGTTCTTGAAAGGGGTCCAATATAGAAAGTTGGATTTGCTGTCAATTTGTTGGTCATGAGAGGATATATGAGGGAAAAAAACAATATTCTAAAATGTGTAATTAATGAAATTCTTGGATTTTGTCTGAAATATGTGGGCAGCATGTTATAATTCTGTAAGAAAATTAAAGCTATGATTTTGTGATGCAGAAGGCTCTGTTTGGGTGTTGCAGTACTATAACAGAGAGAGGCCTAGTTGATTGTCCAAAATTTTGTCATATCTGAATCAATCACAGCTCATCATAGGACCACTTACCATGTTGAGTTTGATATTGATTTTACAGAACAAGTTAACTGTCATTGAAATTCTTGTAGACTCTTTTTTTATCACTGTTGCCCACTCACCACCAAGAGAAAGAAAACAAGTAGAGAGCGAATCGCGAAACGGAGAAGACGGAATAATCATCTTATATCTCCCTTCTGTGTTGATTTTTATTTTTTGAAAAAGGAATAGTTTATTGATTGTCATGAATATAAAGGAGATCGGGAAAAGAGAAGACGGAATAATCATCTTATATACTTGTACTTGTCCTCTATGTACGAATAGCATGTTGGCATGAAAAGAAGATGTCATGCAAACGCATAATAATGCTCGTAGTGATACTTTTAGATTTTTGATATATTGCGTTTAATATCAAAACGAGCTCGCCATTTCACTTAAATCATTTACATGAGACTCCTTTAATCACTTCTTGAAAATTTGTTAAGCTTAATGTATGACTATTTTTAAGTGTTATATTGATAATTGTAATCCTATTGTTGTGAATGGAAAGGGAACGAGGAAAAGGAGAAGACAGAATAATCGTCTTATATTCTGATAATCATCTTACATTCTGTTCTATGTATGAATAGCATGTTGGCACGAAAAAGAAGATGTTTACCCCATTGCATGCAGACGCACAATAACATTCGTGGTGGTACTTCAGATTTCTAATACTATATTACGTTCAAGATCCAAACTGGCTTGATGTTGTACTTAAATCATTTATATAAAAATCCTTTATCATTTATATAAAACTCCTTTTTCTATAATTTTTGGTAGAACATTTGGTTGTTTGAATATACTGAAAGTGAAAAAAGCAAAATCATGTTTTTATGTGTTTTTCAAATTTCAAATACAATTTCAAGTTGTATTTGAAATTTTTATGGCCAACGTTGATTTTCTAATAAAATGATAACGTTTTTCGGAAAAAAGTGAAAAATTCTTATGGCCAAACGGGTCCTTAAGTGTCATATTGATTATGGTGTGTGGTTGTATTAGTGTGAATAAAAAAGGGGGCGAAGAAGAGGAGAAGATGGAATAATCATCTTACACCTCTATTCTATATTTGAATTGCATGGAGACGCCTTACCCGGCCTCTACATCCAAATGCATTAATAACGTTCATAAGGGTACATCATATTTCTGATGTATCGCGTCCAAGATCAAAAAGAACTTACGATTGCATTTAAATAATATATATAATCATTCTTGAAAATTTGTTAATAAACTCTTGTGTTGGTATACAAGTTTTGTTAGTCTTGACTTGGAAAAATCATCATAAGAAGAAGTTAGAAACCACAAGATAGCTGCCACGAGTTATTGGGTGAATCAATTTATTTTTGTAAAAGTTGCTAATTTGGGGAAAAGGACATAACCACGAGAAAAGGGTCCCAATGAAATCATCACCTGAAAAAAAAACAAATCAAATTTTTCGATGATTTAAATGGAGATCTCCTCTGTCCCAAACAAACATGTCGTCAACCCCTACAATTATTGCCTTATTTTCCTATATTCCTACATTATTTTGCGTTCTCTAACTGAATTTCTGTCTTACTGACCACATGTCATATCAATACGACAAGTGATTAATTTCTTTTTTCTACAAATTATCCATTCGTTCTTCAGATGTTATAAGTGTATATTCTGAAGAGAAATAATGCAGTGACAATCTTAGAAAATAAACTAAAGAACTAAAAGCACTTACCAAACTAGCTAGGACAACGAGGTAAACTTATAAGCTGATCACAGACGTAAACTATTTATTTCTGATACTTATCAACTATATTTAATCAGCTAATCCAAACAAATCCTAAAGTTATACTATCGTATGGTGTTCAAATGAAGACTAACTAATAGAATAATTGGTACTAATATGAGGCATTCAGTTAGTTAAGTCCTTTTGCAACTCACTGTTGCCGTTTTTTTAATTATAAAGGATGTTCTGGGAAAGGACTAAATTCGTGTGGACTACTAGTATTTATATATCTATAAACATTATGCTAAAAGGATATACTACAATTAATAATCTAATGTAGACATATGACCTATTTGTCCCGCTTTCTTGCAATTTGCTTAAGATGATTAAATGCAATTCAAAATGCTTGTCCTAATTGCACTAAAAATATTTTTTTAAGAAAATCATATAATAATACCATAAAAATCTAAACAAATATCTAGAATGTACAGAAAGAAACGACACAGGTTTGAATTAATAGTTATTATTTAGTTTTGCAAATCCGTATTTTTACGTTACCTATCTAGAATGTAAGCGTAGAGTTTCAGTCGTTTTATCTTTGCTTTCCAATATTCATGAGTTTATCCGCTTGGGGTGGATGTATAGAAGCGATTGTTGAAAAATTTATCACCTCGAGCTATATATACTAAATTTCAAACATACTACCGCAATATGTCAATAATCAGAATTAATTGGTTAATCATGATATAAAGTCAATAAGTACAAATGCTATGTGATACTTGGATTTGGATGAGCAAGGACATGCAACGTGGAAAAACCAAAACCAAAGCTCTCTTATCGTCCTCTATTATATGGTGGTGGTACCAAAAGTATAGACCTTTTTTTTTTCATTCTTCTTTGGAGACATAATTAGGTAAAAAGTGCATACATTTGTTATTTGAGTCCACATGAAATGAGCATTGCTTAATTTTAACTGTTAATTTTTTAACTGATTTTTCAAATTCACCTTTCCAAAAATAGTATAGGTTTGGTGATGTAATTAAGAACTCGTTTAAAAAATTATCTAGAAAAGAGAAGAAGCACTTGAATTGGTACTACTCCATGGTTTAGCATAAAATGGTGATGAGTTTAACTTATACTTAGTTCAAGTCAACTAAAAGATAACTATACGTGATCATTCATAATAGGTGTTATAACATGTTAAAGTACGTTTTAAAAAGATTTCTAAATTACGACACCATCAAAGTTTGTGGTGGAATGGATAGACTTCTCTATCCTTAACTAGAGATTTCATATTTAATCCTGGGAATAGAGAACTTTTTTAGTAGAAATTTTATTTCTTTTAATGAAGCTTATGCGGCCTAAATTCAGAGTAGTCGGAATACTAATGCAGGTATCGAATAATGGGTGGGAACAAAAAATGATGCTACACAAGACTAAAACTGAAGCATTGAGAATGTGTTCAGGTTAAGCATGTGAGAATGCAGGCTAAAGCATTCATGCCATTTCATTCTTTCACCTAATTCCTATTTGCTACTCAAGTCACGTGTTCGTACACGTGCCTTTATCAGACAACCCCCGTTGCTCACTAGACAAAAATCTTCAGTCTTATTCAATGTTTGCACTACCTTATTACTAGTTTATTGATGACATATAAATTTAATCCATCCAATAATTAGCAAATTAGTGAAACTTTAATAGCCTGCTAATAATTAGTCAAGTGGTTGTATTGTTATTAACGTATCATTTGTATAGCAATAAACAAGCCATAATAAAAAGAAAATAAACAAAAGAGAGGCACGAAACACAAAAACAACACTGTACCGCAAAATCTCATCCATCATCACCGTTACTGTGACGGAGCTGTTACATTACATATTACTTACTACTACTCCATAATTACTGTTATATCAGTACTCCATAATTACTCACTAATCACTCACCATTTAAAACTAAACATTAATCAACAAATTTAGACAAAACTTATATAAACTTAAAAACGAAATTTAAAAAACTTAAATACGATAACTTGAACCATTCACTCAACCTGAACTTCAAAGTGCCACAAGCGGGTCAGACCCGAATACATCTCCAAAATCCTGAAAGTAATCATCTTCGGGCCAAGATGAAGAAGACCCGAAACCGAAATCAGTATTACTTGACCCGATAAACATGTCATTACAACAAGTGAACATGTTATCAGGTAAAGTTGTCGGTTCAAACAAGTCGGGTATAGGAAACAAATCATCGGGTCCGAAAAAACTCTCAAAGGATGATGAAAAATCACAAAAGTTTTCCGACATGGAAGTGTCATTTTCATCCCTGAAATCAACATCCTTAACGGAGGGTAAAATGGGTAATGACTCAGCTTCAGCTTCTTCATTATTCTGTTGTGACTCATCAAATGACGTGGAAGCAGCACAACGTAAAACAGATTTTGGTGACCGTTGATGACTACTCTCTTCACCGGAGTTGTAACTACCGGAACAACTTGTTTTCACTGGAGCAGCAAAATTTGTAAGCGCGTCAGGTCCACGTAACTGGATAGCCGCGTGGTCATAAACCATAGCTGCTTCTTCAGCTGTATTATAAGTACCTAACCATAACCGTACACGTCTCAATGGATCTCTAATCTCAGCCGCCCATTTTCCCCACGGCCTTTGCCTTACACCTCTGAACTTTTTAACAGTTTTACTCGCTGCCGTTACCGCAGTTACTCTAGCGTTCTTCTTCTTCTTCCTCTTTGGAACAACAATTTCCGTTACACTTCCGTTAGTGTTGCTGTTTTTACCGTTTTGTTGTTCTATTTTTACTTCGGTAACAAATTTTTTTACTCTTTGACGGTTAAAAAACCCTTCTTCTTCTCTTTCATCGCTTGAACTATCAGTAGCATCAGCATCAGTAACAGTTATACGTACAACTCTAGGTCCACCGGAATTTACGTCGGAGTTTCTTTTCCGGCCGGTGAAACTAGCCGGAGCTGATGATTTAACCATAGTGATTTGTTTTTTGTGTTCAGTATATTTGATGGGTTTACTAGACAACATGGTTTGTTGGTCTTGGTCCATTTTTATGTGTGATTTTTTTCAGATTCGCATTGAAAGCGAAAGTAAGAAAGAGGGGGTGAGGTAAAAAAGATTCTTGGAATAAAGACTACTAAGGCAACAAGCTTTTTGTAACAGTTTTTGGTAAAACAAAAATCTTCAACAAGTGATTATGTTGGAAACCACCCGTTTTAAGAGCCAAAAAAGGAAATCCAGAAAAAAGAAGATAAAGAGGTTCAAATCTTTTTTATGTGATAAGAATAACAGAATATTACTCTCTTAAAGAACAGTACAGTGAGAAAGAAAAAAAAATGGGTTACGTCAGTGCTGCAAACCCAGAAAAAATTTTCAGAAAAACAGAGACACAGAACAGTTGTAAAGGAAAAAGAATCAGCTTTGCTAAATGGAGTAAAAGTTGTGATGAAACTAGAATTTTGTAGGTGTTTATAGAGTGATTTTCTTATGAAAATTTTGGAGAAAGCTGAAAGGACAGTACGATTTTGAACAGAGTGTAGTAGAGAGAGTTGTAGTGGAGACCGAAACAACTGGAAATCCTATTATATAGGATACGCTTAGTCGAAACAGTAGAAACCCATTATTTATTCATCTTTTTTTCCATACAAATTAATTAAAAAAGTTAAACAAAGTTAAATTAAATCAGAGATAATGGTAAAAACACACCTAAGTATAGTTTTCTATCAGAACTAATCAGGTGTTTGTGTTTCCTAATTAAACTATCACCAATATTTATCAAAAGAGCAGCTCGAATCTGACTAGACCAAATGTCTGAGTACAATTGCCAAAAGGAGCGTGACAGCTTAATTTGCCCATAAAATTTAGTCCAAGTGGTAGCTGACTCATTAATTTCGATATGAGTTTTAATAAATAGTTGATGATAGTTCACGTAGGAAAAGCAAGCACCTGATAGTTCAGTAGGAAACTCGAAAAACAATGATAATTCATGTGTGTTTTAACCATTATCTTTTCATTTTTTGATTTTTTCGAATTAAATTCTTTAATTATCTGCCTGGAGTATCGTTTGGTACCATGCTTAAATAGAAAAAAGTGTACACCACGCATCATCAGATACTACTCAATGTGTTCTCTAATAATTAGTTGGTGGTATTTCAGATAAAAAGCGCAAACAATTGATAGTTCAGATAACAAACTCACGGAAAAAAAAAAACTTCTAACTGTTATTTTGAACATTATTTCATAAAATTAATCAGAATAAAATGAAACTAACGGTCGGGTTTAACTGGAAGTTTAAAGATACCAGAAGCGTAGATATTTTACAGGCCGCCGCATTTTCGAAAAAAGATGATGTTGACACGTGGATAAAGGCCCCACTAACGCCGTGAATTAACGGTATCGATATGGGGGTGAAAAGGGGCTGACTCATCAATGGGAGGGGCAAGTGAGTCTTGAAAACTGTGATACATGTCACGTGATACCGGACCAGACGGTTCTGTTAATTTAGTCAGTCAAATGGCTTAAGTACTATCACGTCACTCTATCTTTGACTAAGAAGTAATTTTAAGTTTAACCTCTCATCTTAATTACGTTGAGGTTTAAATTTTACTCCCGTCTATTTTTACTCGCCCTAAGTACTAAAAATAAATGTTCATTTTACTTATCAAGTTTGAAAAATCAAAAGGTAATTATCATTTCATACCTATTTTATTTTTACTATTAATTATTGAGTTGAAAATTTCAATGAATTGTTAGTGATTGCATAACTTTTAAAGTATGGTTGATTGGTTTCAATTAATAGGTAACTTAGTACTCTCCTTCGTCCATAATAAGTGTCACCTTAGCCAAAAAAATTTATCCCATTATAAGTGTCATCCTAAGACACCAAAACATAAATTGATTAGTTTATTCCAACTCTACCTTTAGATAAAAACTGACAAGTTAAAATAACATAATGATGATTGGAAAAGTGACATAGTAACTTGGTATTGTTGGATTCTCAATGTCAAAAGTATTACTACTTGTGCATGCTCTAATCAAGAGGAAAACAATTTATTTTTTATAGAGGTAATTTAGTAAACTTTATATTATATTATTGGTTTCTTAATATGCGTGTTTTTTCACTAAGGTGATACTTATTATAGACGGAGGGAGTAATAATTACGGTTGATATAATAAAATTGTTACTATTATTTTTATTATTCCTTGTGTGAAGAAAATATATGACAAGTAAAAATGGACGGCGAGGTATCACATAAAAGCTATTACTCGTTATTTACACCAAAATTTGAAAATGTAACATATGTCTGTTATATATAAATTTCATCATTGATTATGATTAGTGACATATACTCTTTCATTAATTTGTAGTATCATTTATAAGGTTAAAATTAATGATTGAATGCAAACACACAGTGCAAGTAGGTATTTTACCAATTATAACATGTTGTGATATGGAATTGTCCTTATGTCTCAATTTTCGTGGAAAGCTTTTCTTTTTTATCTCAAAAAGTAATGTTATTTTTTTATATAATTAGAAATAATGTAATTCTAAAATTCTAAGTATACTTAGGCCCCGTTTGGACATGATTTGAAATCATGTTTGGACATACAATTTGAATATTTTAAGTTGTATTTTCTCTGATAGACATAAAAATCCCACAAATTGTGAAAACTATCAAAACATTCTCAATTCTTATACAATTTTACCAAATGAGTAAATCATAGTTTATAACAAAATTAGTACACTACTAGAAGGCTTTTCTAAAAAAATGCAACATCAATTAATCAAACTTTACTTCAATAAAATCGAAAATTTAACATGAATAGTAATATAACTACTATTTAATATAATCTTTTCACATAAATTAAAGATTGGTAGACATAAATAAAGGTTGGTGGTAGTTAATGAGATTGGTAAATGATTGATGGGGTAATTGTTAAAAATATTTACCAACTTATGGGTTTTTTTTTTACAAAACATTAACTTATGGATTAAATTTTGTATTTAAAAAAGTTGAAACCATGGTTTTAAACCCAAACCAAGCTTTTTTAGATGATTTGGATGGTTTTCAAAACCGGTGTTTCAAACCATGGTTTCAAACCATGGTTTCAATTTTGATGGCCAAACGCCTACTTAGTGAGATCATTTATAGTCATACAAATGTCTAATACTTTCACAAACCTTAAAAAAATTCCACAAACCTTAAAAAAAATTCGTTCTTTATTAAATTGCTGGATTAGACAATTTCTCCTTAGTACATTTGTTAATAATCTCTCTTGTTCAGTGTTTGGCGCCTAATGACTCCAGGCCTATGTAACAGAAAAAGTTAATCTTTTACCACTTGACTTGCCTCAAACTTATTTAATTAAATTTTTAACCACCTTAATTACAGCTAGGAACAACGTGGGAAGGCAACCTCGTTTTTCGGCCAAATTTTAAATAAAGTGCTGCTTTTTAAGAGTGCTTGGCATTTTGCACCCTTAACATATGTCTTCTTTTGCGATTTGCACCCTATCATATTTTTTTTAATAACTTGCACCCTAATCTCTTTATTTCTTTGCAAAATGATAAAATCACTCCTTTTTTCAATTTTTCCAAGGGTAAAATAGGAAAAATAATTAATATATCCCAAAATCTTTGAGAGTTGAATATTCTGGCCAAGGTTCATATTTGATCGGAAAAAAATGGAGTTGGCTCCTATAGTGAGCCACACCCTTTTGATTCTCTTTTCTCTCCACGAATATAATCCATTAATTCTAACAAAAGAAATCCATCCTCTCTCTCTTTTTTGGAAAAACGAGTACTTTCAATGTGTTTGGCGCGTGGTAGTGTTTCATTTAAGATGATGATGAAATCACATAAATTTTTTCCCAAATCGAAAATCTTGAACCACATAAAATATTGTTTGGTAAAAAAATATAATGTTGCACAAAAAAGATGAGATAAAAGCTTTTGAGTGCCATGGCCGAACCCACTTTTCTTCTTCTTCCCCTAATTTTTTTTTTTTTCTAATTGACATAATGTCATTTTCGTAGATGAAAAAACATTGGACTTCAAGTAAAGAACGTTTTTGATTAATTTTAGTTGAATTTTAATAACCGCAACATTATATACTTCTTTTTTTTTTTTTTTTTTTTTGAATCTTAAGAATTTAAACGAAAAATAAAGTTAGGGAGATATTAATTACTATCTTTCCTATTTTACCCTCAAGAAAAAATGAAAAAAGAACGGTTTTATCATTTTGCAAAGAAATACAGAGATAGGGTAGCCAAATCATTAAATAAATAGATAGTAAATCGCAAAAGGACATACGTTAAGGGTGCAAAATGCCAAAAACTCGCTTTTTAATCTTAATAAGTATATCCTTTTTTTTACTGTGACTCTGTTCCTTTCCACTTTTCTTTCCAAAATTTTAGTAGTTTCTGTTTCCCCAATCGTCACCAACTTCACCTAGAATCAGTCTTTTCATTACGCGTGGCCTCTCAATTCTTTTCTTTTTTCTTGTGATTTTTTTACTATGAATAATGTTAAAAAAGATTTTTAAAAAGTTAACTTTAGCAATATTAAAAAAGATATGCTGATTTTCAAGGTATTTGGTTCTTTATTGTGAAAGAGAAACTTATATTTAGTTTTTTCATAATCAAGAAGTGATATGGTTAATGAACTTGAGAATGACTACACTATTCAATTTTCTTTTTTGAGTTTAAGTTACGCATAGGGTCAGCGTAAGAAAATATTATGCAATCAGGTAATATATATGTATTACAGTGAGTAAACTATTTTATTTTTAAGATCACGAATCTTGTAATTTAATAAAGTTTATCTGTATATATTCATAACTGATAGTGTAAGAAAAGCTACACAGACACTCAAACAACTTCACTAAAAATGGTTGGGGTCCTCCAACCTTAATCAGAGGTTTCGGGTTCGAATCTTTGGAATGAAAAAAATTCTGTTAGGAGCGCTGCCTCCAAAATGAACCCTACAACGCGTAATATGAATTTAGTCTGACTCCAATATGGATACCGAACACTAGATATGAAACTAATTCACTACAAGAAAAATTATATTTGGCAACAATTTTTTTTTTTTGCCATAGATTAATTATTGTTGCAAAAAGTACTTTTGACAAAAAAAAAAAAATTTGTTGCATGAACTTTTCCCAACTGTTGTTATTGCAACAACGTGCAACAACTTTTTATTTTGTTGCCAAAAGTACTTTTTGCAACAATAATCACTACTATGGCAACAAAATTAAATTATTTGGCAACAAAAAAATTATTTGCCAACAATAAAACTAAATTATTGCCAAATATAAAAAAATTTGTTGCGATTTCTATACTTTCTTGTAGTGTAAAAAAAACAGAAATTCACGTTCCAAGATTTTTTTTAAAAGAAAAAGAAAAATGATAAGGTTGATCAGTAATAACACACTCAAAACTTATCCAGTTTGTACAGTTGGATTCTTGACCATCGAAACAAACAGTTTCAATCCAAACGAAACGGACTAAGGGGATCTTGCTTTAGTCACTGGGTGCAACGTGTAGTAAAATTACCAGTAGTACTTTTTTTTTTGTTGTTTGTAATATTAAAATATACAAAACTTAATATAATTATATTACTCTTAAATGGAAATTCGGTAAATTTGCTTTTGCATTATTCGAAATTGAATAATACTATTAAACTTTAAGCATATATTTACTGCCGCTAGGAAATGGTATCGTTATTGCCCTTAACTTCTTAACAGAGCTCCAATCAAAGAGCAATTTTAAATTACAGTAAAATTTGATGGGTAAATTTGGATCGTTTTCTCGAAAAATATGGACATGTATAGTATAGTGTTGTCGTACAGTTGATCCCGTTAATGACAAGGACAAGTATATAACGATTTGCTAACTACCAGAGTATGAATGGACCATTGGTGAAATGGAGGATAAAATTAAGCAATTCCTTATAGTAAAGAAACAAATTTGAACATTTTTCCCTTTCAAAATTTATATATAGAAGTGTTAATTCGTAGACATTGGCAGTTTAAAATTTAGATGTTGTAGTTCTGAATTGGGAGAATTGAGTTATGAAATGCATATGTGACTCTTCCTATGGACCCTTGTTTTTCGCATTTAAATATAGAATTCAAAAACAAAATAGTGATGTCAACCGAACACGAATCTGTTGTTGTATCTGCCGCTGATATGGGAGAGTTATGGCCTTGTGGGGTTTATGCTATTAATGTCTTGAGAGAGAATCATATGAAGGAAAAAAAATATATATGAACAAATTGATGCCTACATAGTTCAAACTAGGAAACAGGAAATAGGAACAAGAACAAATGGACGAATTAGTAAGTACGAGGGTGAAGTAGCAGTAACTTGGGAACTAAGTTGTCTGAGATTACTAGGGAGTACTTAACAGAGGTAAAGCCGGGATTTGAAGTTTATGGCCTAAACAAATTCTTTAGCTCGCTTTAGTTACTGGATTCACAATTAAATATTTATGCCTAATCAATGGATTTTGCAATATAATTACATGTTCTAAGCAAAAGCTAATGAATTCATCGACATATGTTCCCAATATTGTAGTTCGCTTGGTACTGATGCTTATGACCGAAATCGAGTTGAAGTTTATAGAGCCCAACGTAACTTTGCTGCCCGAACCCCAGTTTGTTTTAAGTATTGGTTCATAATCTATATTTATGAGTACGCAGTTAATGAATTTTCTAATACAAATATAGAGTCTAAGCAAAAGTTAATATAAATATCCGAACTCGTACCTAATATTGTAGCCTCGCGCCTAATACTTAACCGGTCCAAGGTTATTGGATTACTTAATTTCCAACAACTCCAAACATTCCTAAACACCACATCAAACAAACACAGCCGTCTCCCATTTGTTTCATTTGATCATCTTTGCTTTTAAAATCAAATTATAGAATTAAAATTTCTTAAGAGCGGCTAATCATTGATAATCACTGCCACCATGCCGGACAATTAGTAGTAATAGCAGTAGCCAGTAAGATTAAGTGAATTTTCCACTTTCGTAGTAAAAATCGAAATTCTTGTACTGTTGGAGTTGTCTTTAACATTATATATACTTCGAAGTTTTAACAGCTTCCTATTGAATTCACTTTTTTTTTTTTTAACTGTCAAATCACTATTAATTAACCAAGTTATCAGGATACCGGCAGTTAGTTTTAACGTACGTAATTGTGTAAAATAATCGAAATTAGTAAGATTGATCTCACATAAGTTGGTAGAAAAAAAAACGATAATTTGATCATTGGTGTTTGAAGCACATAACAAATACATATTTAATCAACAATCTTATTATTATTGTTTTTGTTAAAATGATCCTTTTGTCCTCTCACTTACTTACCTTTGTAAACACAACTAGCTTGTACGGGGCCCAATCTAGCCCTTCGGTAAGTACTTTCAATATCGAGCATACTTTATATGTGAAAATGCACTAAAATTTCGACACATATTAGGAGTTTGAATAGATAATTTTAATGATTTAATGCTAAGAAGTTAAATGTCAAATTCATCAAATTAAAATCCAAAATTCGTCTTTTGACTTGTACAACAATTTTACGAGGTTTTTAACTAACTAGGTGTCTTATCAATACTAGAAACAGCCAAATAATTACTTAGTTCTTTGAACACTAGCTTTAATTTGCATTTGACCTTACATTGAAAACAATGGACTAACTACTGAGAGATTTACTGGTGAAGTGATAAGTACTTCTTTATCTTTAACTAAAACTACAATCGCCTTTAGTAGGGAGCGGTTTACTCTAATATGAGACTTTCTGGCACGAATACGAATTTAATCGAGCCTTATATACGAAGACTAGACATCTGGTAGGGAAAAAAAAAAAAAAAAGATACAAGTTGAAACTTTGTAAGGTACTTAAGAATGTTTTTGAGCGGCCGGTTGAAACAAAACTGTGTTAGATATTCAAATTAAATTCCTAGTATTTAAAATGATTGGTTGTGAGAGAATGTTATTGTCAACTCATTGCTAGGTTCCAAATTCCACTTGATTTGGGCCATATTCATACAAAAAGTCATAATCAAACCCAAAATTAGTAATATGAGAATAGTTAGAAGCAAACAAAATTCCTCTAACATATATGAAAAAGTTGATTAAAGTCTTTTTCTTCCTTAAAACTTAGTTTATGTAGGAATTAGATAGGGGTTAACACGTCTTTGTTAAGTTATTCCCTTTCAAGTAATTTTGTTCTTCTAATATATATATATAAAAAATATTGATGCATGCATAATTTAATGCAAATATTATTTAATATCGATAACCAAATGCTGCAATAGTTATGTAACAATTATTTTAAAATTAACCGAATATTGTATTATCTCATACGGAATTTTATTCTGAAATTAATTGTTTTAATACAATCAAACAAAAGGCACCTTTGTGTTTGCCTGGCAATACCCCATTAAGCTACGAACGGATTAGATGATGTGATCTTGGGTGTATTTGAATCATTTGATGTTTTGTCTCAACAAAATATCCAAAAGAACTCATAATTATTAAATTGCCGTTTGTCCTTTATTTAGTTTTTGGATCTTTTATTATCACTTAGTGCTTAGTGTTTATTATTTGTTTTTATATCTCAAAGTGGGGGGAAATATTCTTATTAGATTTTACTGTTACAATTTTTCTAGCTCATTATTAAGAACGCGACTAACAAATTATATGGGAGTAAAAGAATGTATGAGGGCATTTGACTAAGATTATAAGCTAGTCAAAATAATTTATAAAAAATGTTGTCTTATCTATGTGTTTGGTAAATAGTAAACTTGCTTATAAGTCAAAGTCAGTCAAAAGTTATAAGTTGGTCACGGTACCTCCAACATATGATTTTACATAATTATTTTTGGTTCGACCGAGCATATTCTGAGTTTATTTCCACCGTGCATCCTTTTTATTTATAAAATAACTTTTAATTTTATTCTATTTAATTTCCATCGTTCATCCTTTTTATGTAAAGTATACTTTAGAATATATGTTGTTTTAATTAATAAATAGCTTTAAGAATATTAACATACACATTTTTACTAAATACATTAATTGCTTCTTATCAATTTTAACTCTTTTATCCAAACACATGATCACTTATTTACAAAATTAGCTATAGCATATTACTTCACACTTGATAGACTTATCAATTACTTTTAATCAGCTAATCCAAACATGTTCACATCACTTTTAAACTTAAAAATAGATGTAAGTCGTATTTTACACAAGTTTGACCATGTTGTCGTTAAGCAAAGAGCATGGATGATCAATGCTCATAATTATAGACAATGTATAGACTAAACTATTACTCCCGCTTGACTACTTGATTCAAGAAAAGACTGCAGTGAAATTCAACTTGACTCCTCTTGTTTTATTAGAGTGCAAAATTAATTCAAACTCGTTGAACAAAGGAATCTAACCAAAAGGAAGAGAACAAAGTACACACTGATACAAGTTTGCTACAAACTTTATTGCTAATTTGTCCTCTCATATTCATAAGAACAATAAAGGCAGTTGGATTATATCATTGTCTTCAGCCCTATTATTAGCAATATTCCCAAACTATGAATTTTGTATTGGGCGAAAAGTGCACCCGGAGTTAGGTCATGTGACCGGATGCTAGGAAGGATCGGAGGATCTACACAACTGGCCTCCACTCCCACCAACTCGGGTCACATCCGTCAACCTCTATCAGAGCGCTACTGTACATACGAACGTTGGAGCCATAGAGAGGTCACATCACCCATACTTTAGGGGTTGAAAAATCTGGCCTTGGCTTGTTTAGGGGAAGCTTCGGGTAGAAGGAAGCCATCATCTAGGCTTATATAAGGGACGCTTAGGGTAGAATGAAGGCATCATCTTGTTCTTACCATTGTAACTCTGTCTTTTTCTCTGTCAAAGGCAATACATATACAAGTTTATCTATTTTTTCTCAACTAGAGGATTATTACTCACTCTCTTGGATGTTTATCTCTTGTTAAAGCTTTATTTACACATTTCACCACTCTGAACCGAGCTCGTAAAAGAGTTACCGGAGATTGGATACGGCCCACTTGTCTTCAAACCCTATAAAAAGAAATTTCTGACTGATTTTTTGGTTAAATCTAATTTCACCGGAAAACAAATTTATTTTGGCTTAGCTGCTTGTTTTAAGAGGCGGCATTAAAACAACATTAATACCAAGAACATAGTGATACTATATATATCAGAAAAAGTTTCATTTCAATGATGAAATATTAGGTTTCAGAACCTTTTCCTTTGATCCTAAATTACAGGGGGTTAATGTTATATATGGTCACTTAGCTTTCCTAACTTTAATACTGTAAACTCACAAAATTAACTTTTTTGTCATATTAAAGTAATTGAAATACATGTAAATTACAAATCAAAACATACAAATGGCTGAAAGGTAAAAGTTATCAATGACTCGCACGTCCCTCGCCATATCAGTGCTTTGTCACTTTGAATTAAATTATGAATTTAAGCTATATACATTGTTTGTGCAAGAAAATTTTAGCACTATCACAGGTCACTCGAAAGATATTTACATGTCAGTCTACTTAGAATATGAGATTTGTAATCTTAGAAAATATGATATATTACGTGCTAATATGTAAAGGAGATCGTGCGAGGGTGCAAAAAATCTTCACACTAACTATGTGTATGACTTAAAAAGTTGTTTTAGGCATAAAATGGCATATATTTTTTAGCAACTAAACCATGCTTAAGGAATTTGATTTTTGTTTTCTGTTTTACTTGGGTTGGGAGTCGTGAAGGGTGGGTCGGTGGCTGGTTGGCGCCATAAGACTTATGCTGGAGACAACCAACAATTAAGGACGTTATTGAGAAACACTTAGTAGTTAATCACGTACTTAAGATGATTAGTAAATTAATAACAAGTACAAAGGGCACACATATCATTAATATCTAGGGGTTAGAAGACTGAGTTTAAGTTACATACATTGTCTGTGTATGAATTTTTCTACATTATCAGGTCACTTCAAATATTTACACGTAAGTCTCCTTAAAATGTGAGATCTATAATCTTGAAAATAATACAAGTTACCTGCTACAACTGATAAATATGACTAAATATATGGTGTAGAAGTTCCTTATATATATTGACACCAACGAGGGTAGTGGTGAAGTGGTAAGTACTCCATCCTTAGCCAAAGGTCTGGACACCCTGGGTATGGAGTCGCCTTTTGTCTATAAGAAGCGCTTTACCCTCAATGTAGAATGTCTTTCCATCGCTTATTCGAATTTAGTTGGGTCCCGATGCTGATATTGAGCACCGAGTGGGAAACCCAAAAAAGTCCATATATATTGACAGTGTGTATAACTTAAACTCCAGAAAGAAATTATTGAGTTACTTAGTTTTAGAAATGTGATTTTTGCAGTACTTTGTTAGAAAATATGTGAAGTGAACTTATTCAAATAAGTAGTATAAGAATCTAATAGAGGACAAAGTTGTATTAGTCAAAAAGAGTAAAATAACACTTTGTGCATGTATAAAAAAATACATTAAAGCTTTTGATTTAAGAAAAGTGAAGAATATTTTGGGAAAACTCAAAAAAGAAAGCGAAGCATTTGAATCATAAAATGTGTGCGTCTGTGTGAAAAGACTTGAAAGAAGTTATTGAAAAAATGCTTACTTTTTTTTTATTTTTATCAATTTTAATTATAAGATCCAATGGTCTAATTGAAAAAGAAGTGTTATATGGATTACCAAAGACAAAATAAGAGCTAGTTGTTGCTTTCTTTTTCTTGGACTAAACAAAATTTTCAACGTGCATGAGACCATAGATAAAAGACAAACACTTAAGAAACATTAGAATCGACAAAATAATCTCTTCAGAAAGTTTCTCGTTAAAATTTACATTGGTGTTTGTTTTTGATTCCTCAACTCTTGAAAAGAGTTTGTTTTTTAAATTTTCCAATAATATTGATGATTATTGTTTGGATTCTCAAAATACGACGAAATTTCTAATTATTAATTTATTTGCAAGTGGTGATGGTAGAAAACAAAACAACAAACAAAATTCATCAGCCCCAAGATAGCAAGTGGAGTACTAGCAAGGGATAGTTCCTTTGAGCCACGAAAAATGAAGAAAAACAATTCAATTATTAATAATTTTTAATTGGAGACAGAATTATAGATGTTTCTAATTGGGTTCTAAGAAGTCAAAATAATGCATCAAGTTCCAGATTAGTACCTTGATTTATGCTATGCATAATTGAATTTTGAACCCCATGGTTGGGAAGAAGAGAAAAGAAAAAGAAAAAAGAAAAAAAAAAAAAACAAAGACATGGTTGGGAACACTTAGATTACGGCATTTAAAAGTTCATTCTGTGTGAACTTATACATTGAATCAGATTCAAAATTCACATTATTCCAACTTTTTAGGACTCTTAACAATGAATTCAGCATATTGTTAAAATTATGAATTTAGACGTGCTATTTTTTATTGCAATTTTGGTGGATTTTAACAAAACATGATGCTCCACGATCAACTCGATCAAAAATAATGTGCTCAGATAAACTTGTACCACGATGCTGCATCTGCCTATGAATATTGTAGCGCAACTTTTACCAATAAAAATCTGTACAACAATATTCTTAAAATCATAGTCAATAATAAAAAATAACAAAATATTAACTCCGAAAATAGTAATATTTGTGTGTTGAAGTATGAGAGCACTCATATGAAGTTAGAGAGCATACAATTATTTGCTTTATTATGTCTCGAACACGACCTTCGGGTGCCAACCAGATAAGTTTTCATGGGCCGAGAACGTGAAAATATTATTGATAACACGTAATTATGGGACTTGGATAAAGAATCTCTATTTACTCTGATATAATATTGAAGTGTGATACAAATTCATCTAAAAGATTAAACTATTATCAAAGACTTTTTTTACTTAATTACGTGTTCGACAGGGTGTCGTATGAAAAGGGACAAGAGTGTCTTTCGATATATACTTACATTAAATCAAATAGGAAAATTGAAACTACGTACATTTTTCATAACATTAAAACAAATCGTTCGACTAGGAATATTCGTTTAATTTGGTTTTAATTAAATTGAAGAGGGGAAAAAGAAGATAATTGTCCTTTTAGAGTACGTTTACAAAAGGACAGGAAATAAGACAGATTTAGTATAGTTATAGTAGAGAATATAACGACCATTATTGGCTTGCTCATTCCAAATTTTAGGAAAGAAAAATTCATTTTTCTAGATTATAGTTCGACAGACAAACAGGCCAAAATTACAATAATTAGTCAAAGTTGAAAATAATTCTATGCAGGGACCTAACTAATTAGAAGACAAAACTTGGATCTTTCGACTTACTTTGAATTTAGATACCTACTTTTATTAATTTCTTATTAGAAGTTAGTAGTAACAGTATATAGTATAGCAAGGACCACTACAACTACCAAATTACTTTGACATAATAATTAGTTTTTCATTTTTACCCTTTTCCTGCTAGCAACAATGTTGATCTCTAATAGCGCTTTAATTCTCCAGCATAAACAGTATAGTTTCTTCTATCACATAATTAAACTACTCGAAAAGCTTTGGAGCTCCATATACTTTTTTTTTTCTTTTTCTGTTTAACAATTTGATACGTATGAGAAGTTCACTGGCTCGACTAACCATATATTTGCATGGGAAGGCCAACTTAGGAGATGAAAATCCTCCCATCAGAGGGTTCTTCATTCCACAATGCAGAACTCGAGACATCTGGTAAAATATGAATGGATGCCCAAAACTCCATCACATCGCTCGGTGATGATTGTGATATGGTTGCATGTAAGTATGAACTGTTTAATGTTATTTGTACCTTTCAGATTTGTTGAAATATTTGAATGGGGAAAAGTTTTAAGTAATTTTTTTCAATTTTGATACTAGGAGCACACGTTATCATAGTTGTAGCAGGGGGTTCAACAGAACTCATTAACTCAAATCTTATATTTGTACTCAAAGATTTATTTAATACGTACAAAAATCTACCAAGAACTCAATAAATAAAAATAACCGTGATCTAAAACCCATAAACAGAAAATCCTTAACTTAGTGTCTATATATAAATAAGATCTTCACAAGTTGATGGCTTTTGTGATGGTGTTAAAATTCCTAGCGATCTTTTTATTTTTTTTATTTTTTTTTTATTTTTTATTTTCATCCGCTTTTGTGTATTTGGACTGGATTTCAATAAAACTTGAATTCGCCGGAAGTCCCCCATTAAAGGTTCGAACCCAAAATCACTAACTAAAGATAAAAAAAATATTTAATTATCCCTCTATCGCAACTCGTATTAGTCTAATTTCCTCTAGTTCTTGCATGTACTTAGCAAAGAACGTGTTAATATAATAAAGTTTTTGAAGTATGGGACTGAAATAGTGAAGTCACGTGATGCCCCTCGATTTTCATGAATTCATTAAGTATAACTTAGGCCTCTCATATCATATACTCTTAACGTTATTTTTTGCATGCGTGTACGTCAGTACGTGTATGCTTCTATAAATTTAGCTCCGTCATTGCGTGTGTGTATGTGTGTGTTCCTCAATTCACATAAATACAATATGTTTTTTTCCTTCGGGCAGGCTACTTCTCAAGCACTACGTACTACATTTTACTGCTGTTCGACTTCCATAAACACTGCTAGCTATATAGACTATTAACAGGGCTGAGCTACAAATTTTCTCACGGGTTTGGCAAAATTCAATAGTTTTAGCGCGAATCATATACTTGCGTATAAGAATTCACTTAAATACATAGAAATATTTTATCCACAATTTAATAAGCTATTTTTTCTATAACGCAGAACCCGCAAACTCAAAATTCTAGTTCCGTCTCTGAAACTATATATAGTTGAGAATAGGGCAAGAATATGATGATGATGCTGGCATTTTAATCTCTTAATTTCGGCTTTAATTAATCGTTTCGTGTGGGTAGGTCCACCTAATGGGTAACATACTCCCTATCAAAGATTCTTCCATTTTAGGGCTCGAACCAGAGAAAGTTAGTTAAATATTTAGTGGAGAAATCTCAATCATTCACCACACCTGTTAGTGGTGATGATACTCGACCCATTTCGTTATATAAGAAGGTTTGTTAAGGAAATGGATATTGGGTCAGCTTAACTCAATCCCCAAAAATAGCTCAATCATAAGGTATAATTATTGTCCAAGATCTTATAAAAAGTCCAATTGTATATGACAAATGATGCAGGACTACTAACACCTCCTTGCTCACATGCCCAGACCTACCAACAGAGGCATAAACAACAAAATATGGGGCACAATGTAAGGTAAATCAAGAATCGGGATATGTCTAAAATCAATATCATGATAATTAAGACATGGATCTTAGTTCGAACCTAACTCAATTTCAGAAGTTAGCTCAAAAGGCCAGGATTGCACAAGACTATAGAAAGAGTCCAACTGAATTATGTAGCACTACTAACAATGTATTTCTTATTTACTTTTTCTTTTTGGTAAAGGTATTAATGTTAGCGTTACATGTGGCACGGAGGAAGAGAGAGACGTGGCAGGCAAGATTGAACAATGGCGTGATGATTGATTGAGTCTGGAGGGAAGGATTTCATGTAGATCCACAATGAGTGTTACGAAGCAATTGATACGGGTCATTTATGAATATTAGACGTTACGCGACCGGTCCGAATTTAGGGCTGGACGTTACACTTCTACATTTAAGTGACCTTTATTGGTTATTATTGCTCATTATTGAGCACGATTTATGTTGGGATTTTTAAGCTCAAACTCTAAAGATAAGTTGGTATGAATGAGAAATGGAGGGAAAATTTGAGCAAAGTTCCTTTTAGAAGAGCACCTTGTACCACATTGGTAGTGGAAAGGGAGAGTTGTGTGTTTATATATCAAAACACATCCTCTAGCTCATAAAGGGTTAAAAGAGATCTCCCTCGTCTTGTCATGTCGCTCGAACTAGGCTTCGCCCGGTCGAGATGATTTGATTGATAATCTTTTTTGGACCAAATTTATTTTTTCAAATTCATAATTTAATCTTCATTTCGGATATTATTTAAATATCATTTTCGCGGAAAATTTGATTTAATTTTTTAAAAAATTCCCAATCGCCATTTTTTGGAAAATGCAAGTTTTCTCGAACAGTGCCATACATTCGAACGGTACATTTCCGTTCAAAATCCTAACTATAAACTCGAGGCTTCGCCTCATTTTAATAGACAAACGAAAATTTTCTTTCAAACTCCCTGCATTGAAATTTCTTTACTTCATCGCATCATTTCTCCAAACTACTGTAAGTATCCTGTGATTTGCTCCGTTAGTTGAGTTCTGTGGTTTGTATTGCCGCTATTACAGCAACGTTCTTCCGTTCTATCCTGGGAGGAAGTAACCCAGATCCTTTGGCAATAGTGAGGGCATTATAACTCATAAGGACACAAAGAACTTCATGGGCTCGGAATATTTTTCTACTTCTTCTACATTTCGTTTGATCATTTCGTTACTCGGTTTTGATTAATAAACGAGAAACTAGTATACCGATTGCTGTTTTATATTACGGGTGATAACAATTTCACTCAATGTTAGTAATTATCGCCTATAAAAGTAGCTTAAGCTCAATGTAATAGGACCATCTCTTTACATCATATACACGGTCTAAATATTCAATTATAAGCATAATTGTTCTTTTTTTATTCTTTTTGTACCGAATTTATAAAAGTTCTTCAAGGCGAAGTTTCAACTGGAGTGATATTCAACAAAGGATTTCCTCCGAGCTCATACGGCCCAGACTTATTTTATTGTTTTCCGCATTGTCATTATCCCGATTTCGTTACTTGTTTCTTATTCTTATTCATATTCATAACAAATCAACTGCGATCCTTCGACCTACTAACAAATTTAACCTTTCTCTTTCGGGAAGTAGCGATTTAGAGTTATCAATCAAGGAATATAGTAGTCGTGTTTGTACTTGAATAGTAACACTTCTATTTTGGTTTATCCTATGTGAAAAAACTCACTGGATTTGTTCTGGTATGCTGTAATTTTATTCACGGAAAAAGTATTTCTCTTGAAAAAATGAAGGACTACGTCGTGTATCATCCTTTGATACTCAGTATCTGGACAAAAAGTCTTGTGACACGTACTATAAGGAGTTGTAATATTTGTTGCAAAGCATGAACTTGTTAAGAATATACACGGCTTTGTCTTATAGTCGTAATTATTGGACTGTCAAAATAATGTCAGGTTAAGTTAGAATACTCGGGAAGAAGTTATTTTTCATTTTTGGCTTTTAATATAATTTTAGTAAACCAAACTCATTTCTTGTAAACAATTTGCATTATTGTCATCTTTATGCAAAACAATGTCTTGCTACATGTATACTCCATATAAAGATGATTATGTCGTTTGGATTTCACAATCCTATGTTCATCAATACAGATATGATTATGTTGTTTTAAATGTAAAAAGGATACATATATATTTCCTACAATAATCTTTTGGAAGTCAAGAAAGTAGAACGAGAAGTAGTAATAGAATTTCTAAGGGGCTAATCTAGTGGTTATAAGTCACATTTAAGTTGCAGAGTCATCACATCGAATTATATATAAGTGTGACATAAATTATAGCTAAAATTTGCTCGTAAATGTAATGATACAAGTCCGTGTACGTAATGTGACATGGACAAAGATCGATCATAATGATTCGAGAATTATGTGGAAAAGGGATCTATGTCAACAAATTTGAACTTTTTCGGTTTATGCTCTGCTCTAGTTAAAGATTCTTTAATTTGAATTTTTACATAGGGTATCTATATCACAATCTTTTGGGATGCAACCTTCTCCGGTCCAGACCCTAATGGCATGGAATGTTTTGTGCATTTATTGATTTTTTTTTTCCTATTCATTTTATACAAATATTTATTTATCTCAAGATTATGACTTTTCACTGAACATTTCTTCCATATAACAATGTACAAAGAGGAAAAGCATTTAATGAAAGAAGTGATAGTAGTGTGATACTAACAGTAAATGCAGCAATGCAAGTGGAAGTAGAATCTGTGTACTTGCAAAGTTGGGAGTAATTAATAATTGGTAAAACTTAGGTGAGGAAGGCTCATGGGGAAAACAACCGGACCGTACGGGCTATGTCTTGAAGTCCAAAACAATTTAATGGACCTGATTTTAATTTGGACTCAATGGACCCACCTGGTCCCACACACTGACACATGTCCACCATCCATTTGAATATTTCCGTTACCGGCACCGTTTATGCTACTCCGTTAAATAGATGACACTTGTACATCCACGTGTCTAATTCGTGAAATTTGAGAAGTCAGAAACTTTTTTCTACTTTTTTTTTCCTTACATTTATTTACTGTCGTAGAGATGGAATAGTAGTGGTTATTGAATAGTGAATATATTCGGCAGAACTCTTTAATTAGATCGAGTTTTTTTTTTTTTTTTTTTTCCGGTTTGGTGTTGATCAGATTAAATAATGTCATTATAAAGATTATTAAAGAAAAAAAGCTTATTATTAGGATTTTTTTTTTCTTCATATTTAGAGTTCAAATTTGAAATCGCGCGAGCATATTGTATGATGTATCATCAGCAAAAGAAGAGGTTGTTCTCCTCAAACTTAAAGACTATTGTTGGATACGTTCTATTCAGAAATACTAACTCAAGAGAGACTGATTTATGAAAGTGATGAGGCCTCAACCAACAGTTCTGTTCTCCAATAATTTTCAAGCTAAAACCCGTTTTAACATATCATCTCCTTTGATGTTAAGCAAAAAAAAAATAGAAACGAAGTAGGGGTGGAAGGATCCTGATAGAGAAAATTAGAAGAATCGAGGGGGGAAGTGAGGCTTTAAACCGGACTAAGAGTGGCTGAGTGTCGGATAGAGCTGTATTTGTCGAGATTCTTTGTGGAATCTTCTGCCTTTTCCTTTTTTCATAACATAATAGCAGAGAAAGAATAAATTATCTCTTACATTGTACAGTAAATTTTAACAATTTTATGCCTCATTTTGTTTCTGATTGTTTGTTCCGACGAAATTATTTTGCATATTGTCTCTATGAAGGAACATCCATACATTTTTTTTTCCAATGACAATATTATATAGAAAAGTGAATAGTTCAACATCTTACTTAAGCATGCAACAACGTTATGTTCCAGAGTTTTTAGTTACATATTAGTAGCAAAAAATGTAAGAAAGCTAATCTAATTGAGGAATCTGTATTTTTAAATGTAGTCTAGTTGGTATACGAAAGCATGAAGCATGACCCTTCTTCTTTTTTAAGTCCACTCTTCCTTAGATTTTCTTTTTCCGTTAAACAATTACAACCAAGACTGCTTAGAGTTTAGAGTCAATTTCAGATTAGCTGATCAAAAGTTGTTGATAACCGTCAAGTAATGAAAATAAACTTTTAGTTGTCGTATAAATAAACAACTACGTGTTTGAATAGAAGTGCTAAAACTGATAAAACGCAATTAATGTGTTTGGTAAAGATCTGCTTATAAACTCTATTTTTTGTTAAAATGACTGAAATATCCTTAAAGGTATTTACACAAAAACATAAATTTAAAAGTTTTTTTTACATAAAAAAGGAAACTGAATGACATAAATAAAATAGAGAGAAAATTAAAAGTTATGCTTGATGAAGAGTATTTCGTAAATTACAAAAAATATTAGGGATGGACTCATAAAAATATTGGCCGAACTAAAATTACTTATAAGCGATAAAATCATAATACAAAATAACCAAACACACAAATAAATCAAAAAATATATATATAATCTAATTTGACTAGCTTATAATTTAACCAAACACTCTGTACATTTGCTAATAATTCGTTGTACAGCAATGCATGATAAGTGATCATGTTTATTTCCCCTATACAGTACAAAAAGAGAAACTTCCTCGTCCCTATGCATTTGTTGTAAAAGAAAAACATTAATTATCTAAATGATAATTAATTCTTTTAATTTCCTTTCCTTTTCTTTATAACAAAAAAGTGGAGGCAACATACTTTTGTATCCGTTATAACTATTAGCTTAACTACTGTAATATTTTACTCTTCCTTAAAAAAGTTGATTTCTTTTCTATTTTTTCAGAAAAGACTAGATTCAATTGACTTTGTTTTGGCACCCTACTGCTTCCTAGTCACTTGAAGCTTGTTATATTTTGTCGTGAATTAGTGAGGCACTATTACTTCTTTTTTACCCAAACAAAATATATTTATTTATTATTTATGCATCTGTAATTTGACTAATATAAATGTAAATTTAAAATGTGGAATAGAGGTTTAGGTAGGGGACATGAAGATACTGAAACACGCTTGGAATGTATGCCTATATTGCTAGATATATATATATATATATAGGTGTTTTTTAGTACATATTTTAATATTTTATTTTTGTTCCATTATGGAACTCATATCAAACTAGGTGTTGACTATAGTTTTTTGTAACATTAATTCTATCTAAATTCGTTTTGTTAGCTTAAAGTGCACTTTTGCTTCTTACAAAATACAAAAATTCTTTTGGTCTTCTCTCTTATTAATTATAAATAATATAAATAAAAGAAAAGTATGACTACTCATCACTACTATTTGTCTAAAATGATTAGAAAAGTGGACAACTCAAAAGTAAATTAAAAAGGGGAAAAAATAAATATGCCAGCACCTATTCTTAATCAAAAGGACAACTTATAGTACAATCGAGGTACCTAAAAGGCAAGTCGTTTAACTTAAGATTTTAGAAGCAAATGATTAATGAAAGAGTAGACCAGCTTAAGAATGATTAGGGAATTATTATGCATTAAGATTTTAAAAATGAAGAATCAAAGAATTCCAAGTCAGCAATGGCTAAGCATCCATGTGCAAACTCAACTAGCATAAATTCAGCTATATGTTGGCGAATTCAGAAAGTAGTAATTAAATTTGATGGTTTCAACTTTTCGATCTATATTAAAATTGAACATATTGTACTTTTGAAGATATCAGTGCATAATTATCATAGAGACCCAATATATATTTTAAATATTTATAGAATATGAGTTCATAATTTAATATTTACAGAAATATTGTGATGAATTTAAGTTCAATTGAATTCGTTATTTATAGGCTACATCTGTATGTGTATGTATTATTGTATTTTTCATCTACTTAATTTAAAACAACTGATCTACATTGGGTGGATTGTCAGGTTGTGATTCTTAAAGCTCTTTCAGTTATAATAGAGACAATATCTAAGTACATTATTAAGGAATAAACTGGAGGAGTTTAGTAGCATTAATAGTGATTAAACTAGAGGGGTTTAATTAGGACTAATAATATCTAGAAGCATGATATGCTCCACCACTCGTGTGCACGACTATACTTTGCCTGGATTAAACTACAAATTTTTAATTAATTTTCTTTTGTTCTTGAATAGGGCTTGCACGTGCCTTATTTTATGCTGAAAAAACAGTATTTTCATTTTCAGAAAGGGTATCTTCTCTTTGTTTATTTAACTAAACTAGTTATGTGACGCCGGAGCCCAAACTCAAGATATAAAAATAGATATTTTAATTAAAGAAATATAATTTGTGTTAATACAAGTGTGCAACAACGACAACCATATACCCATTATAGTCCCACAAGTGGGTAATTGCGTTAGTCATAATTAATTTTTATATAAGTATAATTTCAATATATGAAAGTAAAACTTTCATTCCACTCCTTTAATATTTTAACTTCCATTTTTATGAAATTATTTACTTCAAATCAAATACGGAGCCAGAATTTAACATTTATAAGTTATGTATCCTAATTTTCTAAAGTTATTCAGTTCTAAATAAATAATCTATACAAAGTTAATGAACTTTAAAGACAAATACATAATTTAACTTGTGCGCAATGGGATGAAGGTCGCTCCTCCTTAATTAGGGATCGGGGGTTCGAACATGGATATGGAAAAATCTTTAGAGTGAGCGCTTTCCCCGAATGGGCGCTATACAATGCGAATTATCCGGATTAATTGGAACAAATGCGGATATCGAGCCTCAAATAGAAAACCAAAGAACATGAAAAAATGAGGTAGGAGGTTCGATAGCTTTTAAAAAGTAGACCTTAACAAAAAAAAAAAAAAGTTGACTTAAATAAATAAGATTAGGACCTAGAAGTAATTAATTAAAAAGTTTTAAAAAAAATTGGAAATTCTTGTGAGGACTACAAAAGTCCCTATGTTTTCCCTTATATATAATAGTAAAAAGGATTAATTAATAAATGGAAAAGGTTGAATAAAATTCCACAATAAAAGACATAGGTCACAGTGCCCCATACACATAAAGCCAATATTAAAAGAAGATACAAACAGCGCTTTATTTGCTTTAAACCCACTTTCTTTTTATGGGAAAGATTAAAGAAATCAAATTTATTTAATTAAATTCAGTTCTTGAATTTTGACTCCGTTTATTCTGCTATGAGTCGACATTTACTGCAGAATATTAAATTTGAATATGGTGATCTTATAGTTATGGTTTTTAGTTCATAAATAAAAAGGCAAACATACATATATGTGGACGTAGTAAGAACCAAGATTCCATTTTAAGTGCATTGAACCTATTACTGAATTTAATTCCTTCCAAACACTGTTCTCAGCTTTTAATAAGTCCGAGTCAGTTTGCCCGCTTCTCGACTATTCTACCAAGTATTTGGTCCAGAGACGGAGCTGTATAATGTCAAGGGTTCAACTAAATCTCCTTCGTTGAAAAATTATACTACGTAAATAAGGCTAAAAAAAAGATTTACTTTGTTATATATAAATGCTGAATCACGTTAATATAGGAAATATTTTAGTTAACGACAGAAAGGGTAAAAAAAAAATTCTTTATGTTATAAGTCAAATCTCAAGTGCAACGTTCTAGTATTGCTTAATGGATCCCTTTGTAAATATTCTAGCTTCGCCACTGCCTGATACCTCCGTAACTCTGCCCACCAAATTAAGATCAGTAGTGTTTTTTGTTCTTCTTCTTTAATGCAAAACAATAATGAAATTGGAACTGTGTTATATTTTATTATTTTAACTAGGACCATAAGGGAGAAAAAACTGGTTTAGGGATTTATTGCATTTGAGTTGACGGTGCTTCAATGCTGGGTTTATCATCATGAGTTTTTGAGTGTTGCAAATACAATCTCGGATCATTCGCACTTTTGTCCTATTTTGTGCTGGCCTTTAATTTTTGCTCTTCAAATGGGCTGGTCTTTAATTTTTGTTCTTCAAAATCGAACTTAGCGCTGTAAGCGACATCGATTACGCATCATAATATTCATATTTATGGCGGTCGCATTAAAGAACTTATGCCCCGCTAAGCATAAGTTCGATTTTGAAGGACAAAAATTGAAAGACCAGCCCATTTGAAGGACAAAAATTAAAGACCAACACATTTGAAGGACAAACTGTGCAATTATTTCGAAATGTTAAGTTTTACCTTCTGCTTTGAGCCCAATTGAGAGTGAGCTTCCCAGTAGTCTTTTTCTTTCTGAATGTAGAACTCTTAACTATAAAATTCGTCATGTTTTCATACTCGAGATATCACAGATAGCACCGTAAACTAATAACTTATAATAAACGAACAAGAGGACATGTACTAAATCTTTATTTATTAATTCTTCAAGAAATATAAAAAAAATAATTGCTTTGGAATTAATTAAACTCATAGCTTTGTATATATTGCAAAAAATTACAGATATATTGAAGGTTAAAATTATTTTTTATGTATATATGGTAGGTGTTGAACCCTCGCTTCTTCGTATGTTTACTTCTTCATATTTTTGAACCCCTTCAGAAAAATACCAAGATATATCGCTCATAAATGAGTATGGTAGAGCAATACCTAATTCTTTTATTTTTCATAAGTCTTTAGTCTAGTGTTTACTCTCTTACATTAAATGTCAAACTACTTTAGCAGAAAACTTCAAATGCATTCTGCAACCTGGAGTGTCTGCATTTTTTCTCTTTTCAACTACAGTTCTTGTTATAAATTACAATATCTCACACACTTTCCACACCTTCAATGCTCTATATTTCATTCAGTTTGGTTGATGATGTAAGTACTACTAATGGAAATCAAGAGCAACTAGTACAAGTACTACTAATAGAAATGAAGAGGAACTAAGTACTATTAATCCAAAGCTACTGGCGTTCGGGTGAACCCATAAGTTACCTTCTATATCCGTCCCCAAGTATATTTTTTTTAATTTCAAAAAGTTTTGGGCCATACTAACCTTGTTGGCACAAACTATGATGTAAGCTCAACCACTTTGGTCAACCTACTCCAAAGCTACTGGTTCGGGTAAATCCATAAGTTACCTTCTATATACGCCCCTGAATATATTTTTTATTTAATAAAGTTATGATCCCTACTAGCACAAGCCTCGCATCCACAAACTATGACGTGAGCTCAACCACTTGAATTGACCTTAAATAGGCACCCAACCCAGGTACAATAGACATTTCCACCCTAGGCCGTGGGCCTTCTTGATCGCCCATTGACATTACCCTTGTATGTTCATATGGTATAAGGTTTGGATTTTTTTTCTCCTAATTATTTATTTCTTTTTCCTATCACCCAAAAAATTGCAAAGAATGAAAGTAGAGGAGAAATGAGTTTTTACCACTGGGATGCGCTGGCCCATAACAGATCTTGGGTTTGTACTTAGGCCCTTCTGATCTTTTGCAAAGAAAGGTCCAAACTGCAAGAACTTTGGGCTGCCGCTTGAAAATTCGGATCATTCAGCTTTAGAACCCTCTCAAACTAATACTATCTTGGGTTAAGGAAAAGAATAGCATGCCAATTTAAAACTTCATGATTGTGACTATTTTGTCATTACAACGGCAATGACTATAATAATTATCTAATTAATTGACTGGAAAAAAATAAAAGAGAGCACCCCAATACACTAAGCTGCTGCTATGCATGGCGTCTAGGAAGGGCCAAACTGCTGCAGTCGGACCCTGCATTTCTGCAAGAGGTTGAGAGATCAAACTTAGTCAACTTCACTAGGCAAGCCAATTTGCAGGATTGCCCTTCGCTAGGGTTGGTCTTTAATTTTTGCCATTCGCTAAAACTCCCTTCCCAGTTCGAACCCCCACTCAGTCAAAAAACTTTAAAAATTTCGTAAGGTAGAGATTGAATTTGCAAGGCAGAATTTTGCAAAATTCTATCTTAAGGCAAAGTTTTGAAGGCAATGCGAAAATTCTACCTTTCGAATTAAACATCTGCCTTGCGATTTTTTTTTTTTTTTTTTTTTTTTTTTTTTTAAACCGAGGTTCAAAGCAGTAACCTCGAAAGATAAGCAAGACAAAGACAAAAATTAAAAACCACCCAAATGAAGGGCAAAATCCTAGAAGGTAAAAGAGAGAGTGGAGAGAATTATTCATCTTCACTGGATTATGTTCTAATGAATTATTTCGTTTATTCTTATGTTTTCACTATTTATCAAATTACCAAAGACTGAAGATTAAAGTCTATCGACTGAATAGGGCCAACACGTGATAAAAAAAAAAAAAGGTCGGAAACATGGTTTGCAAATAAGTTGCTTTGCATTTATAATCATGAGAAAACCATCGGAGAAGTTTCCACCTTGATACTATATTAAATATGGCTACACCATAGGTGAGTCTAGAGCAAATTTTGCAGGTTCAATTAAACGCAGTGCTTGTAGCTAAGACTATATATATATGCATATAAATAAATATTTAAGATATACACACAAGAAGATCACACTTATTAAGAAGTTACCAGCTCTAGACTATAGATTCACCTCTGGGATGCACCATATTTACCCGAAGATGATTTGTAAAATACTTTGCGACTTCTTTGTATTTACCACTACATGAGAGATCACCAAAAGCATATGCAAAGTGCCAAACAGCTTAATTTTAACCCATCCATAGAGTTACATAGCCGTTAGAATCTTACAAACCAAAAAGACAGAATTTAAGTGTTTCAAGAGGTAACAACACAACCTTTCCTCTTGAACTGATAATGCATAAGAAGCACCTCATTTCTTAACACATTACTGATAATGCCCAAAAACACAGAGGGAAAGGAGACCCTCCAGACACAAAGGCACAGCAACTAACCCATGGCATACTTTTGGGTCCAGCTCCGAGCAGTTGTCTCATACTTGTTTCTGTCAGTCTTGTACATGTGAGCAATCTCCGGCACCAAAGGATCATCGGGATTAGGGTCAGTCAGCAGTGAACAGATCGACAGCAACACCTGCAAGGAACATATACAAAATAAACATGTCAGCTCACACTTGATCGGCCAATTATGCTTAAATATATTATGAAACAAGGAACCATGTGCTGAAGCATTAGAAAGAAAAGCTTCAATTGATGCAAGAGTTTCATTTGGGACGAAGCTAACTGTCATTTTTAGTGTTAAAAAAGGGAAAGATTTAAGATGCTGGTTCCCACATAACTTCAATCTGAAAATACTGAAGATGTTCTATATAAACAGTGAAAGACTGCATTAGGTGAATATACTTTAATCTCCTATGTTTGACTCACTTACGTTACCTAGAACAAGAACTAAAAAATCAACGTGTTAAAATTCCTCATAATGACCATCAACATACATTTGACAACATTCTAATGACCATAACCTTGAGCACTCTATCCAAACATGGATGGTATTAGAAGACCTCAGAACTCCTGGGCCATTAGTAAGAATTAAGAAGTGAATATACTTTAATCTCCTATGTTTGCTTACGTTACCTAGAACAAGAACTAAAAAATACGTGTTAAAATTCCTCATAATGACCATCAACATACATTTGACAATATTCTAATGACCATAACCTTGAGCACTCTATCCAAACATGGATGGTATTAGAAGACCTCAGAACTCCTGGGCCATTAGTAAGAATTAAGAAGCAAAATCAAAATATTAAATTAGTATGAGGATGGATACAGGAAACGAACTTCACCTTGGAGATTGTAAGCGCTGGGCTCCACTGTTCCTTCAGAATGTCAAGGCAAATGCTACCATTGCTGTTGATGTTTGGGTGGAAAACCTTTGTCCTAAAAGCTACCTGCACATTTATCTCCTATTAGTCATAGAAATTTGTCCAGGGAAAAGAGTGAGAAAAATAAAAAATGCAAATACATTACAGAACAGCATTCTCTGGAGGACAACTCAACTGCCTTTATATCTTTCTTGGAACTGGTAACTGTAGTATATATCTTGTGAGCAAAACAGTACATGGGTTGTCCTCAACTGCCTTAATATATTTTTGCACATTAACTTCTATGCCCCAAAATGTTGAATTGAGTAGTTGATCAATCGATTAGATTGATTGAACTTCTACACTCATGCACTTGGCCAATTAATTAAACATATTAATTGGACTCTTCTACACCAATGCACTTAGTCAACTGCTTTTAAAAGCATAAATGTCTAAAATGGGAATAATATGTCCAGAATTAGAGAAAAATTGCATGAAGAGACTTTTATCCATTTGCTGATTCTCTGTCAAATTCCAACTGGGTTAGGAACAAATCCTAAGGTAACTTCGGAAGGGGGTGCTCCAAAAACCCTTACCTCTGAGGAATCCAAGTAAATTCTTTTCAAACACGCATAATATGCAGAATTCCCCCGACAGGGCACGGAACGCAGGCACACTCCTTATCCCAATCCCCACCAGGAATAAAAATTATAGCAGAACTACACACATCGAATGAATAGCATTCTTGACTATCACCACACTCTACTTGCTAGAATTTCTTAAGACCAAAATAACAGTACCACAGTTAAGGTTAACTAGGCCTGTCTGCATAGTTTCTAAAATAAATTCAAGTATCTTAACAAACAGGCGAGATCAGTCCAACAATTGGGTCCTGTTTTTGTTTTTGATATTCATATCAATTGTAAGCAGTTACTCTACCGGGCAAACGAGCTTTAATGTCTGCACATGCATTAGACGATTAATAAGCACAAATATACTTGTTAACTCAATGATACTGCAAAGTTACCCAAGATAGCACCCTTTATTCTGCAACAGCATGCCAAAATATTTTTCTATGGTCAATCACCATAGATAAATTCAAGATCTGAATATTATAAGTTCGAATTCAGAATTCTAAGAACGTTTGATGTTGAACGAAGAACGTTTGTTTATAATAAAGGCTTTTTGTATCTTTGTTGGCCAATTTTCAGTTACGTCCCAATAGTTTTAACATGTGGCAAATATGTCCTATTCTTTTGTTACTTTTTTTGAGCAAAATTTTTATTCAAGAACATGTTACGAAGTAGTTTCAAGTGAAATGTTTTTTGGTTTTATACAATTGTAGTACACCATAGGATGAAGATCAAGTGAAATGTCTGCACATGCATTAGACGATTAATAAGCACAAATATACTTGTTAACTCAATGATACTGCAAAGTTACCCAAGATAGCACCCTTAATTCTGCAACAGCATGCCAAATTAGGAACCTATCAAGCCTTATCAAAATTTGTACACTTCATGTTGTAGGTAAAATACCTTGGGTGGCTTAAATGGATAATCAGGTGGAAAATGAATGGTAATGAGAAACAGTCCACCGGTATAGGGACTGTCAGGTGGACCCATAAGTGTTGCTTGCCAGTGAAACATATCTTCGCCAACCGGACCTGATGTAACCAATAAGAAGCAAGAGCATAACAATCAGAAATCTCCAAATGCAGACCTTGGACAATTTTTCACATAATATTTTTGTATTTAGGCTTAAAAAAACGACATTTACATTAGCTTGCCTAAGAAAAGGCACAGAGATAAAAGCTCACAGAATCAGAGATACCAGTTCCCAGATGCAGACTGTAAACAAGTCTCAAGCATGAGCATGGAGATGATAAGCTCGGGAAGAGGCACCTCTACCCTATGCAGGTCATTTCCAAGCTTTAGAACCTTGTTCTTGAAATTTTGTAGCCTTCCACAACCCAAAACAAAATATATGTTTCTTATCCCACTCTTCCTGATCTTTTTAACAAGAGCACATGCTCAAGGACTATATTTTTGGGGGGTAAAACACAAATTTAAACACCAGAAGATCATATTTTACTTTTAAATTACATCTCAGATCAATTTGAACATTTATAGACTGATACATTTATTTTGACAATGTAATTTACTGACTAAAAGCATCAAAAGTAAATCTGAAACAACAAGCTCCAAACTTTGGTTCCAGATCATATCCAGGGGCGGATCTAGTGCAATAATTATGGGTTCACGCGAACCCAGTAACTTTTGTCTAGACCATATCTCTAAATTAAGAAAGTTATTAAACGTATAAGAAAATTTAGCTCAGAACCCAGTCCTCTGGTTTAAATATTGTTTTATATTAGCTTGAGATCGATGTAGGAACTCAAAAACTTAAAATCTTGGATCCCCCTCTGACCATATCATATAACTTCAAGCCTTGAGTATCCCCACCGTCACAAGGTTGTCCTTGTTTATCATAATTCACTCTACCTATTTTCTCAATCTTAAGATATCCTTGTTTATCATAATTCACTCTACCTATTTTCTCAATCTTAAGATAATCAGCAACAACAACAACATCCAACATCCCAATATGATCCCACAAGTGGTGTCTAGGGAGGGAGGGTGGGATGTACGCAGACCATACCCTTACCTTTGTGAGGGTAAAGAGGTTGTTTCAGATAAGACCCTTGGCTAAAGAAAAGCATTTTTTCAAAAGGAGGTTTGAAAAATACAAGAGTAAAAAAGCTATGATGAAAATCGGCAACAAACAAAAGCATGGTCCAAATTCCAAAATTTACATCCCCTTTGAGGACGATGTTGGTAAACAAGGGCCCAAAGCTTTAGTACAAAATCCAAATGGCAAAGGTCGGGCCCACATCAGTAGTTCGATCCTGGTGAACCAAGAATGGTAATCAATTGAAAAACGGTACAGGGGTTTCCATTATCCACTGAGTTTCGAAAATGAAAAAAAGCTGATATCAAGATTAGCTTTTATTCATGTTGGAGTCCCACATTGGTGGGAAAATGGGTAATTGGTCTTTTTATATGGTCTTGGGCAATCCTCCCCTCATGAGTTAGGCCCAAAGTCCACATCTTAAGCTTAGCAAATCTTGATATCCTACAGAATTGACTATTTTTCAACCAAAAAAAGAAAAAGAGCCACTCGGCGGTTGAAAAATGTGTGATCATATAAGGAGAGCCATCTAAAACGATAAATCTAAGCAAAAATCTACCAACTTTGCAAGAAAATGAAGAAAAAAAAGGTTTAAACCAAGAACTGGAGGGTTTTAGAAACATTTAACCGGGAAAAAACAAGTTTTCACCCCCAAAAAAAAAAAAAAAGGAAAAAAAATACTTGGCGGGTGAAAATTTTGCAATCATATAAGAAGAGCATCTAAAACGATAGATCTAAGTAAAAATCTATTAACTTTGCAAGAAAATGAAGGAAAAAAAACGTTTAAATCAAGAACAGGAGGGTTTTAGAAACATTTAACCGTAAAAAAAAAAAAATTCACCCAAAAAAAAGAAAAAAAATAATTGGCGGTCGAAAAAGTTGCGATCATATAGGAGAACAGCTACAACGATAAATCTAAGCAAAAATCTATTAACTTTGCAAAGAAAATGAAGAAAAAAAGATCGTTTAAATCAAGAACAGGAGGGTTTTAGAAACATTTAATCGTAAAAAAAAAAAAAAAAAAAAAAAAAAAAAAACTTGGCGGTTGAAAAATTTGCGATCATATAAGGAGAACAGCTACGAAGATAAATCTAAGCAAAAATCTACTAACTTTGCAAGAAAATGAAGAAAAAAAGAACGTTTAGATCAAGAACAGGAGGGTTTTAGAAACATTTAAAAAAAAAAAAAAAAAACTTGGCGGTTGAAAAATTTGCGATCATATGAGTGAGCAGCTAGCATGATAAATCAAAGCAAAAATCAACAAACATTGCAAGAAAAATAAAGAAACACAAGCTATATCAAAAGAAGATTAAACTAAATAGTTCTAGAAACATTTAACCAAAACAAAAATGGCAGTTGCGATCATCTAGAAGAACATCTAAAATGATAAATCTTAGCAAAAGAACCACTAACTTTGCAAAAAAAAAAAAAGTATAAACTAAGAACAGGAAGGTTCTAGAAAGAAAAAAAGGAAGATTCTAGAAAGATATACCAGCGCTGCAAGAAGTAGGAGGATCTTTCTGAAGATCCTTTAGCTCTTTCAGAATTCGCTTCGACGCCATCCTCTAACAACAATCAAATTAAACAACATAAAATCACCTACATATATTATTAAAATAAAAAAATGAATTTACATACGAAGAAACAAATCAGAACAGAGAAAAGAAGATGAATTTTACCTCCTACAAAGATTGCTGATTTTTTTAGGAGTGTGAGGGTTTTTATGTTGAATGAACAACCTAACTTTGTTTTAGTATAAAGGCTTTTTGTATCTTTCTTGGCTATGTTTCGATAATGCCCCCATTGATTTGATCATTTGCCACTTTGGTTCCTTTTCTTATTCAACATGTGGTGGATACGTCCTGTTTTTCTTTTGCAAATATTTGATTTTCTAGAATTGCAAGTGAAATGTAGTAAACGAAAAATATGCTCCAAGGTTAAAAGGAGTAAGAATTTTTTTAAACTCATGATGTAGGGATCAAGGAATAAGCTTCACAACAGAGAGTAGATGCTTGGTTCAAATCATGCATGAGGGAGTTAGATGTCGGATTTGAAGCTGGACTTTTCCTTTATGACATTTCTTTAAAGTTCGGTTCGGAGCTGACCGACAAGACAGCCGACTGAGGGTCGAATGAACTACAGACAACGATCTGTAAGCCAAGTGACCTACTTGCAACCGTCATCACGACTACAGGCTGGCGACAGAGTGACGACCGACATGCAAGCAAGAAAGAGGCCAACTAATGGACAAATGTTATGGAAATAATATAAAAGAAAAGTTGAAGAGAGACAACATTTATTACGAAATATTATGGTGCGATAAATAAGATTTTTTTCTATCCGTAATTAAAAGTCTCAAGTTTGATCTTAAGAACAAAAAAATTATAATGGGCAACATTTCATTTCTTAATGTGTCTTACGCGCCGCGAATTTAAATTAGTTGAGCTTGTGATGTATCATATGATGTGCTTTAGTTGTTTGTTTACGTATGATTGGAACTACCATAGAGTTCATCTGGCTTAACCAATTGAAAATAGCTGATAAGTATCCAATCTTGAAAATATTTTCAAATGTAAAATATTTTTCTATGGTCAATCAACATGGATAAATTCAAGATCTGAATATTATAAATTCGAATTTAGAATTCTAACACAACTAATTTTTCAAATTTTGAGAAGTGAGAGTTTTTATGGTGAACGAAGAACGTTTGTTTATAATAAAGGCTTTTTGTATCTTTGTTGGCCAATTTTCAGTTACGCCCCAATAGTTTTAACATGTGGCCAATATGTCCAATCTTTTGTTCCTTTTTTTGAGCAAATTTTTTATTCAAGATTATGTTACGTAATAGTTTCAAGTGAAATGTTTTTTGGTTTTATGCAATTGTAGTACGCCATAGGATGAAGATCAAGTGAAATGTTGTAAACGATAATATACTCAAAGGTTAAAGGAGTAAGATTTTTTTTTAAAACTCATTTGATGTATGGATCACGGAATAAGCTTAACAACAAGGCATAGAGGTGAATGATTGAAAGTAGATGCTAGTGGTTCAAATCATGCATGAGGGAGTTAGAAGTTGGATTTGAAGCTGGACTTTCCTATATGACATTTCTTTAAAATTCTCTTCGAAGGTGATCGGCAAGACAACTGGCTGAGGATTGGAGTGAACTACAGACAAAGACCTGCAAGTTGCGTGACCTACTGGCAACCGTCATCTCGAGTACAGGCTGGTGACAGAGTGATCGACGTGCAAGCAAGAAAGAGACCAACTAATGGACAAATGTTATAGAAATAAAATATAAGAAAACTTGAATAGAGACATCATTTATTACGAAAGATTATGGTGTGACAAATTAGATTTTTTTCAATCCGTAATTAAAAGTTTCAAGTTTGAGCTTAAGAATGAAAAAATTATAGGAGGGAACGCTTCATTTCTTAATGTGTCTTACACACCAGAAATTTGAATTAGTTGGAGCCGCAAAACTGAGTCGAATCTAAATTAATTAGAGCCTCAAAATGAATATCAAATACCGGATAGAAATAAAAAATAAATGGAGACAATATAATATTGCAGTGAAATATGAGAAAAGGGAAAGTGTAGTTGCACTAAGGATTAATCAAAATTTCCCTACGCTTGTCAGGTGAACACAAGGCCTATTTTGAATCAAAATATTTTGAATGGAAAAGTATTACAAAACTACCATATAAACAAAGTTATTTTAATGATGGTTTCAACAATTGAGTATTATTTTTGGAAATAGGATCCTATTAATAGTCTTTTGAATGCAAAGAAAGTACGTATTAAAGATCGAATATGAAGAAAAAATTTCAAGGAGTACAAAAAACTACTCGATATAAATCCTAGATTATTTTACACATTATAAGGTTGTCATAGTTTAAATTTGATACATTGTGACATGATTAACTCTTGTACGAAAGTTATGTCATTCTTTGGAGTGGTAATATTATATATTCATTGTTTTCTTCTTCTATCTCTTAAATCATCGCATAAGCACGTCTGAAAGATCGTATTGAAAGTAATAAAACAATTAGATTAATGTCACATCCCGAACCATGGCCTGGGCGCAACGCAGCACTCGATGCCTGACTACAGGTGACTGAGCAAACCACATGGCTTGCTGACTCAACAAGGGCATGAATTGATGTGAAATAAACTATGGATATGCATAATTTAAGTAAAGCGTGGGACCATAAATCATAAGTCTAAAAATATCATAATGCGGAATAGTCTGAATAAACATAATAATAATGAGCCAAAATGGCTAGACGACTCTGAATATCTGACTAGTCTATGAAACCTCTGACATGAGTACGAGCGCGTTAATCGTTTACGGGACAAAGGTCCGGCATACTTGCCGCAAAACTAACATGTAATATAAATGATGTCTAAACCCCGAATGAGATGGGGCTCACCGAAAGCTGATACGAGCACGTCCTAAAGAGCAGATCCGTCGTCTTGTAAGTCAATACCTGCATCGTAAAATGCATGCCCCCAGACAAATAAAGGGGACATTAGTAACACTGGAATTGTACTGGTATGTAAAGAAATTAAATGAAATAAACATGGCACATGAAATAATAGAACTGAAACTGTAAGTTGAACATGAGCATGAGCATCATCTGACATGAGTAAATGTATAACGTGAGTAAAACGTTTCATGTGCATATATATACATATCTGTATTTGGTGGGAGAGCCGTAGTATAACCGACAACATGAAATCACCACGTGGGTACGTGGAGTCTGGTACCTGGCCCGACTAGCAGAGCAGCCCCACACCTTGCTAGGGTATGAGACATAAGCATGACATGAAAATGGATCAATTCAACTATCTGAAGGTGTCGTCCTAATCTGGGCGGATCAACCCTTCCCTACGTTGGCATACGTAGTTTCAGGCTATCTGAGCCTTCTCGATAAACCTATGCTACTCCCAAAACATGAACATGGATATAGTTGGCATCTAGGCCAATGGTCTTTATAACATGGTCTTTATAACATGGCTTGTAATCATGACTTGTAAACTTTATTCATAAACATGGCTTGTAAACATGATTTCATGAGTGTAGTATAGCATGGATATAAGCACATAGTATAACTTGTATAAAACATGGATGCATGTAGAAATTCATGAAAATATATGTAAAAGTTCATATCTTGCATTTTAGAACCCATGGAATGCAAAGTATGAGTTTTTATGGATTACGAATAGATTCTCATTAATCAAAATGGAATATTAAGAACACAATAACGAATTAATCATACAAACATAGTGAATCATGGTACATATACTTAGGGTTATCATGAACATGTTTAAGACCCTAGTTTTGGTAAAATTTCGTATAATCATGGAAGAACATGGCGTGGGAAGAACAGTGATGTTCCCATACATAGATAGAAACCCTATACACCTGTAAACGCTCCAAAACTTGTAATAGAATTCCAAAAGCTTGAACTTTGAACCTTGAGATGGGTTTTCTTTAAAACCCTAGGTTAGGAATGATGAACCCTTGTTAGATTACATGAATACATGTTAGAATTGACTTAGAAGGGCTTAGAATGGCTTACCTTGATGTTTTGGATTGATGGGAGAAGAAAACCTTCGTGCTAGGGCTTGGGAATTATGAAAACTGATTTTCTAGAATGAAGTGTCTCATTTATATTGTTTGTTGTCCGGGAGGCTAACGGTGCATTCGACGGTCCGTTGAGTTGCTTTGATGGTCCAAGTCTTATTTTTTTGACGTTGCATCATTGACGGTCCGTCGATTCGATCGTACTGTCAGTAGTCTGAGAAAGTCCAGAGAGTTTGCAAAACGAGGTTTCCTAGGGACAGTGCATCATTGATCGCCCGTCGATCAATCAACGGTCCGTCCCTCTGGCCGTCGAATGCCACCCGCAGAACTGAGTCTAGTTTTTCGACTTAAACTCCCCCTTTTTGGTTGCTGGGATTCATGAGTCATAGACGTAGCTTAGTTTAAAGGTACGAGGTGTTACAATTAATTATACAGGCTTCAATAAATATTTATGCAATTATTTTCAAAAAATAAAAATAAAAAATATTTTAGGGCCTTTTCTCAAAGTTTAGCTTTAGGCCATAAAGATCCTTGAGCCGCCCCTGGGTGAACAAAATGTTTTTGCTTATGATGGAGCTTCTGTATATGGTAATAATCCATGTCCACATTTTTAAGATTCCTATATTGATCTATTATTAACCCAAACATTAAACGGCTATGTGCGACTGTGCATACCCCGTAAAAATCTATTTATACCTAATGTTTGTATCAAACTACATTATTTAACCATAGTAGTGAAAATTAAATTGAAAATACACATTAATTAACCATAATTAAGGCATATAGGTGTGTATGCAAGATATCTTGCATTTATTAATTTGGTATAAACATCGAATACATAAAATTTACGTGAAAAGTTACCAAATATTCTTCCAAATTAAACTAATCTAGCTGGTATCTACCTAGAGAGAACTATTTGTCTATTTTTTCTTGACCATTTAATACACACACAGACTCACAGACAGATATGGCAAAATAAAAGAAATCAATTATTTTTGGTAAAAATAATGAGTTGTACAGTGAGCTTGTAATATGATGTGCTTTAGTTGTTTGATTAGGTATAATTGGAACTACCATGGAGCACAACAACAACATACCCAGCCTAATACCGGAGAGCTCATCTGACTTAAATAATTAAAAATAATTGATAAGTATCAAGTCTTAAAACAAAAATGGCATATCTAGTGTAATCTCGCAAGTGGGGTCTATGAAGCAAAAAAATGTTCGCAGACTTTACCCTTATCTTGGGAGCTAGAAATTGATTTTATGAATAACCAATTAGTGAGCTTAGTATCCTGCGACTTCTTATCTCACTACTAGTGGTCAATCGAACTGAGACAGATTTAAGATCTAAATATTACAAGTTCAGATTCGGAATTCTACAACAACCCATTTGATTTACTGGTACGAATCTATTCTTTATATTTGTTTATAATGGAATTTTTAACATATTTACAATGTCCAAACCAAAGCTATTGAATGCGTATGAGCCCATCAGCCACCTTCTACGTTTGCCCTGCAATATCATATTGAGTGCGTTTATTCTTATATAAACACGTATAAAAAGAATGCACACCTACTCGGAACTCACCAACTCTAAATCTTGAATTCGTTGCACATCCACCATGTTCTTGTGATTACCGGGTCAAGAACATGGAAAATATGGTCCTTTGAGAATGAGAAAGAGAATTTAAATTTTATAATCAGAGTACAATTCTAAGAGTACCTTATAACAACAAAGCGTAGAAGCGTATGATTGAAAGTAGATGCTAGTGGTCATGAGGGTGTTAGAAGTTGGATTTGAAGCTGGACTTTGACATTTCTTTAAAGTTCGCTTCGAAGCTGATCGACAAGACAACCGACTGAGGGTCGGAGTGAACTACAGACAAAGAACTGTAAGTTGCGTGACCTACTGGCAACCGTCATTACGATTACAGGCTGGCGACAGAGTGATCGACGTGCAAGCAAGAAAGAGACCAACTAATGGACAAATGTTATAGAAATAAAATATAAGAAAAATTGAATAGAGACAACGTTTATTACAAAAGATTATGGTACGATAAATAATATTTTTTCTACCAATAATTAAAAGTCTCAAATTTGAGCTTAAGAATGAAAACATTAAAGTAGGGAACGCTTCATTTCTTAATATGTCTTATGCGCCGCAAATCTGAATTAGTTGGAGCCGCAAAATGAAATCGGATTTGATATAGCTAGAGCCGGAAAATAAATATCAAATACCGGATAGAAACAAAAAATAAAAGGCATAATAAATAAACATACCCTCAAACTTGGCCTCAGCTGGCAAGTATGCCCTTCAATTTTGGGTGTGCACAAGTAGGCACCTTAACTTGTATAAAGTTGGACACGTAAACACAAATGTTGACATGGCACTGACGTGGCACCTCCAAAATTTATGTGCCACGTCAGTGCCACATCAGCATTTGTGTTTACGTGACACGTAAACACAAATATTGACATGGCACGGACATGGCACCTCCAAAATTTATGTGCCACGTAAACACATCAGCATTTGTGTTTACGTGTTCAACTTTATATAAGTTGAAGTGCCTACTTATGCACACCCAAAATTGGAGGGCATACTTGCTATTTGTGACCAAGTTTGAGGGTTTGTTTATGTATTATGCCAAAATAAAATGGAGACAATATTGTGGTGAAATAAGAGAGGGAAGGTATAGTTGCACGAAGGTCTCATTAATCAAAATTTGCCTACGCTTGTCAGGTGAACAAAATGTTTTTGCAACTCACGAATTTGCTTATGATGGAGTTTTTCTGTATATGGTACTAATCCATGTCCACATTTTAAGATTCCTATATTGAACTATTATTAACTCAAACATTAAAAGGCTATGTGCAACAGTGCGTACCCGGTAAAAAATTATTTGTATCAAATCAAACTATTTAACCATAGTTGTAAAAGTTAAATTGAAAATACACATTAATTGACCATAATTAAGGCATAGGCGTGTATCTACAAGATATCTTGCATTTATTAATTTGGTATAAACATCGAATACATGAAATTTACGTGAAAAGTTAACAAATTTTCTTCCAAATTAAACTAAGTAGCAGGTATCTACCTAGAGAGAACTATTTGTCTATTTTTCTTGACCATTTAGTATACACACAAACTGACAGATAGATATGGCAAAATAAAATAAAAAGGATCAATTATTTATGGTAAAGATAATGAGTTGTAAAATGAGCTTGTAATATGATGTGCTTTAGTTATTTATTTATGTATAACTGGAACTACCATGGAGCACAACAATAACATACCCAGTGTAATATCCGAGAGCTCATCTGGCTTAAATAATTAAAAATATTTCATAATTATCAAGTCTTAAAACAAAAACAACATACCTAATATAACCTCATAAGTGGGGTCCAGAAAGAGAAAAGTGTACACAAACTTTACTCGTACCTTGGGAGCTAGAAATTGATTTTATGAATAACTAATTAGTAAGCTTAGTATCCTGCGGCTTCTTATCTCAGTACTATTGATCAATCAAACTGAGATAGGTTTAAGATTTGAATATTACAAGTTCAAATTCGGAATTCTACAACAACTTATTTTGTTTGCTGGTACGAAATAAGCTTCACAACAAAGAGTAGAGGCGGATGATTCAAAAGTAGATGCTAGTGGTTCAAATCATGCATGAGGGAGTTAGACGTCGGATCTGAAGCTGGACTTTACTTATATAACATTTCTTTAAAGTTCGCTTCGAAGCTGACCGGCAAAACAACCGACTGAAGGTCGGAGTGAACTACAGACATAGACCTGCAAGCCGAGTGACCTACTGGCAACTGTCATCATGAATACAGACTGGTGACAGAGCGACCGACGTGCAAGCAAGAAAGAGACCAACTAATGGACAAATGTTATAGAAATAAAATATAAGAAAAGTTGAATAGAGAGGAGATTTATTACGAAAGATTATGGTGCGATAAATAAGATTTTTTTCTATCCGTAAAAGTCTCAAGTTTGAGCTTAAGAACGAAAAAATTATAGTAGGGAACTTTTCATTTCTTAATATGTCTTACGCGCCGCAAATCTAAATTAGTTGGAGCAGCGAAACGGGGTTGAATTTGAATTAGTTGAGCTTGTGATGATATGATGTGCTTTAGTTGTTTGTTTACGTATAATTGGAACTATCACGGAGTTCATCTGGCTTAACCAATTGAAAATAGCTGATAAGTATCAAATCTTCAAAATATTTTTCTATGGTCAATCAACATAGACAAATTCAAGATGTGATTATTATAAGTTCGAATTCAGAATTCTAACACAACCCATTTGTTTTACTAGGTTCAAAATCAATTATTTATACTTCTTTAATGAATTTTTCAATATATTTATAAAATCCTAACCAAAGCTACTAAATGCAGATGAACTCATAAGCTACCTTCTACATTTGCCCTGCAATATCAGATTGAGTGTGTTTATTCTTTTATACCTACTTATAGCTCACTGATTTTAAATCTTGAATTCATCGCACGTCTACCATGTTATTGTGATCACCGGGTCAAGAACATGGAAGAGATGGTACTTTGAGAATGAGAAAGAGAACTTAAATTTTATAATCAGAATACAAGTTTAAGAGTACCTTAAAAAAAAAAAAAAAAAAAGTGGGATCAGGTTACACAAATATTCAAATTGTTCACTGAGAGAGTGAAGTAAGCATTTTCAACATGAATTAAGATGGTAAACTGTGATAAAAATGGCTAGCAAGACAATGATTTTTAGCAACTCATTGAGAATCAGATTGTGTCTCAGGCACAGGTGTGGCTGCTGCTCTTGGTGTTGAATTTTCTGTTTTTCCTTCAGATGAAAGCTGATTCTCTATGCCAGTAGGACGAACACGAACATTCTCGATCATTTTAACGACCTCGCACATTTTTGGTCGTTGATCTGGCATCCTTACTACACAAGACATAGCTATCTGTAACATTTCCACCATTTCTTCCTCTATATTCGGGTACCTCAATAGTTCCAAGTCGAATACTTCAGCAGTCCACTCTTCTCGGACCACTGAATGGACCCACCGGACCAAATGTATAATCTCATCTCCATTTGTTGTATGGACGGGGGATTTGCCTGTCAAAAGCTCCAATAACAACACACCAAAGCTGAACACGTCAGATGGTTGAGTGGCTTTCCGGGTGTCTGTTATTTCTGGGGCACGAAAACCAGCAGCACGAGCAACTGGATGAGCTAACGAGCTCATTATTGTTGACAGACCAACATCAGATACACAACCGAATTGTTTAGAGTTCAGAAAGATGTTTGAGGATTTGATGTTTCCGTGAACTAGCTTGCCACCATTCTCCGTGTGTATCCTAGCAAGACCTCTCGCTGCACCAATGGAGATTCTAAGTCGAGTTTCCCAATCTAAAGGGACCCTGTTATCTCCTCGTTTACCTACAAGTTGTATATCAATAGGTTATAGTCAATGGCCGAGTAGCAAAAGAAATATTTGATAACAGGCAACATAGAGATCAATAGCAGAAATGACAACGATGCCAATGCCCTAACAAAAGGGAGGTAACTAAAAAATAGAGTAACAAGGCGAACTCAATAACTTTGGTCCAAACCTTTTATTTCCCCGAAGAAATCCATTGAATAAGTACAAATTATTAACTTAGAACCCAGTAACGTAAAAAGGGCCGTGAATCCCGAACCCATGTTTTCCAAATTAAGCTCCGCTTCTCCGAGGAGATGTCTAACATACCATGTTTGTACAAGGTCAAGGGAAAAATACATGCAAGAACAAGGTTCATGAGAACTAAGAAGGAAACAACTGGATTAAAAGCACTTTTATCTCTTTTGATTCAAGACTAGAAGAAATAGGCTGAACTATCATGCTCCATTAGACTATAATACCACAGGATAACTATTCCTTTTTAACGAAAGCAAAGGATCGGGAGTTCATTCCTTTGTATCTCTCGCATTTGTTTAATTTGTAGTTATCATTCTATAACATGCCAAATATTAGAGTAATCAGAATGCCTTCAAGCTCCTGGTCGATCCTTCAACTTAGAATAAGCAAAACGTGAAGCACTTAAAAGTTAAAACATCCATTGCAGAACTTATCATCTCTACTGTTCACACAGATTATTTTCTTTTTTCTTTTTTGGCCGAAGTTACACTTGGATTAAACATTAGGTTAACATAAGCGAAATACAGTAAAGAGATAACTAATTGACTTTTTACAAGTTGCCATGTCACTCCATTTGGGTGGATAAGGACAACAGAACTCCTAGCTCTAACACCAAAATTAGGGGAGTAAATAAGCAACATAACCATAAAGAATTTTGTTGTAATGTTCTCAAAAGATTCTAAGCATAATAAGGTTGACAATTGCTTAGGATTCCTTATTCTAGACTTCCTACTTAATTAAATCAGGTCCCACTAGTAAAAATGGTAATGAAAGATGTCAACCAACTACAACAAAATTATCCAAAAAGCTTAGCCGTTCATGCACTTTGACATCCTGTGCATTTGCCTGGTGGACAAAGAATTGGGGAAAAGGAAGCTGGGACCTCGACAAAATCATGAAAGGTTTTGACTTGCCATAAAAAGGGATTAGAAATCAGAAAAGATTATGGCATGCTATGAAATAATTCAATCAATAGTATAATGACTGAATGACTCTAGTGACAAAGATTTGTATAGTAAATATTTTGTGGATTTTAAAATAGACATAGGATATTGCTCATCTTAGAAAAAATAAAAAATAAAAAATAAAAAATGGAGTCACTGCCCCACAGAGATGCTTATACCACATGTTAAGATCATCCACTTTTTTTGGTACAACTAACTATTAAGCTGGAAAGAGAATATATGGAACATACAATATACCTCAGTGGATTCCCACTTGGCCCTACCCATAACACAACAAATTATATTAGTTGGCTTTTAGATTATTAGATTCTATGATGTTTTTAGTTGCTATATGTTCTTCAACTCACTAAACTAACATGTCTGATTGTAAGTGAGTTCTTACCTATGGGTAAGAAAATTTTCAATTTAACCTTCAATTACTTGAAATGTGCACTTTTGATCCGTTTGCTTGTGAATAATCATAAATTTTCTGAAGTATTAACTGTTTCACCATTTAATTACCTATGGGTTATGTTAAATTTGTATTGTTGCTCCATATTTGAGGGTAATATACTTCTTAAAAACAAAATCTAAATGCAGCATATTTCCTGCATGAATGGACCAAAAACACACATTTTAACAAATTGAAGCATAAATGTGCAGCGCCATATATCACAAGGATCAAAATCATAATTTACCCATAAACGAAGGGACCGAAAATGCTATTATCCTTACCCAGAAATACTAACTAATCTACCAATTCAAAGCAAACAACAGAACAGTATGAATCTGCCAACAAAGTCCATAAAGCAATGACAGAGTTGAAAAGTTAAAACTTATGAAATTCAGAGAGTGCATAAAGTGATCATACCATGGAGCATTGCAGCAACACTACCCTCACTGAAATAGTCAGAGACAGTAAGCTTTTCATCTTTCGAATAGTAATATGCTCGAAGCTCAACTACATTTTCGTGTTTTATACTTCCCACAACCTCCATTTGCTGCTCAAACTCCTTTTTCCCGGCACCTACATCCTTCAACCTTTTCACAACCACTGTGGTAGCATCTTCTAATATCGCTTTATAAGCCATACCAAACGTGCCTTTCCCCAATACCTCGGCGGAAGCTCTAAGCAAATCTTCTAAATCAAATGCATAGTTACAACCCTCAAAGAAAACCAATCTATTATTAGCATCTTGACTCCTCGAAATCGCCTTTTCGGGAGACATATCTCCCTTCTCCATCTTTCCAGGAAATAAACCATCTTCTTTTTTTCTTCTAAAACAACAAACAACCATCAAGAAACCAAATCCAAGAACCCCAATTACACTACTAGCTACTATAATCCCAAGCAAAGCCCTCTCACTCAATTTACCATCGGATTTCGGATTTGGTTGCTGAGGCAGGGCAACAATAGAGGAATTCGAAACGGGGTAGTCGAGTAAAGACACATCATTACCAATGAACACATTTTTTGGGAATCTTTGAAGTGATTTTGGCACAGCACCTATAAGGTTATTGTTTGACAAATTCAGTAGCTGCAAGTTGGGCAAGTTCAAATCAGGAATGTTACCAGAAAGTGAGTTGTTAGCAAGATTCAAGGAAGTAAGATGACTTAAACCCGATATCGAACTAGGTATAGTGCCATTGAATCTATTGTTTGACAAGTTCAAACTAGTCAAGTTTTTCCAAACAGAGAAATCAAAAGGCAAAGGACCTGATAAATTGTTGTAATGAAGGTAAAGATAAGATAAGTTTTTGAGGTTACTAAAATCCATAGGGAAAGTACCATTGATACCATTAGATCTAAGGCTCAAGATCTGCAATGCAGTTAAACGGCTAAGTGTATTATTAGGAATTGGACCATTAAACCCAACCCCAGGTAACCTAAGTGCTATTACTCTAGAACCATCTTCATTACAACCCACTCCAGTCCAGTTCTTGCAAACTGAAGAATTTGTATCCCAGTTTAAAGGGTGCAAATGTGGAAACTGGCTAACAAAATCCAACAATGCTTGCTTATCATTATCAAGAACAGTGCCTTCTGAAAACAGAAACATACTCACTAAGAAACTCAGATAAAAAATCCACCAACCCTCCATTTTCAAGAACCTAAAGCTCAAATCTTTAACCATTGTAAAGACTCTGAATGCCCCCAACCCCTCAAAAACTTAGCTTTTGTAGTTACATATGAAGAAGAAAAGAGCATCAAGAATCTATTATTCAAACTATTTCAAAGAATCTGAAACACCCTCAACTCACAAAAGCTTAGCTAACTTAAAGCTCAAAACTTTAATTCAAAACCTCACAAAAATTTAAGCTTTTGGATATATACAAAGAAGAAGAGAGGGGCATCAAGAATCTAAAGTGCTGCGCTTTTTTAACTATATTTCAAGAATGTGCAACACCCTCAACCCACAAATGCTTATCTATTATAGTCACATAAGAAAAAGGAAATCTAAAGCTCAAAACTTTAATTTAAAACCCTTCAAGAACTTAGCTTTGGCAGTCACATTGGAAGAAGAAAGGTGCATCAAGAATCTAAAGTTCAAAACTTTTTCAATTATTTCAAAGACTCTGCAAACACCCTTAAGGAAATCTAAAGCTCAAATCTTTAATTCAAAAACTTAAGCTTTTGGGGATACAAAAGAAATGAAGGACCAGCAGCTTAGCACAAGCTTAAAGTGAAAAACAGAAAATACTGCACTCTGACAGACAATATGAGGATGCATATGTATATATAGTGTGAAACAAAGTGAGAAAAAAAAAGAGTCAAATTCCCAAGAATGGTGTCTGAAAAAAGTAAGTGGGGTTCTGAAAAATGAGATTAAAAAACGGAGGTGACAAGGTTTGAAATAAGTTTTTTTTAGGGTCAAAAGGGTGTAATTTTAAATGAAAGCAAGCTGTGAGCCAGAATCTTCTGTAGAAGAAGCTTTTCTTTTTGTTCTTTGTGCTTTTAAGGTTTAACTTTCCATTTCAAATGCCAAAACCAAGATACTTTCTCTCAGGAATAATAGACAGAAACAAATAATAAAATTTTGTTACTTTTTCTTGAAATTTTCACTTGTGTTCTTGTTTATGGAGAAATGAGCTGTGTTATGATGAATTAATTGGTGGGAAAGAGAAACATTTTTGGACTGCATTTACACAAATTAAGAAGGCTCGTGAATGGGAGTGTAAGTACACTCGGTTAGTGTTAGAAAAATATTATTTTTTGTTATCTCAAAATAATGAGGTCGGTCAATTGGTCAATGAATTTTAGTACAAAGATTTATTACTATTTTATTAGCCTTAATAGCTTAGCTTTTATTATGAGAAATGTTTACTGTTGTCATATGTTAGTATTTTGACAAAGGCATATGATCATATTGAATAGGACTTCAATGGCTTTTATTTTTGATACGTTTTAAGTCTTCAAACGTTCAGATTTTTAATATTCCTTAAATTTGAACGTTGCCCTCTGCCCGTTTGGTTTGCTTATATAATTTCTTTTGCTTCACTGTTGAAGGATGTAGAAAAGAGATACATCAAGAAAAGTTCTTCCTCCCATTTTTTGTGTGTTGGGTTTTATTTTGAGATAAATCTTTGTTAGATTCGCATTTCCACCAGTTTTGTCTTAGAAGAGCTTGTTGAATCTGAGATACACCAATACAAGGTGAAATATCTTAAGGACAATGCCATTGGCATGCCTCAAGCTACGAAGAATTCTCTACGATTGTTCGTGATCGAAATCTTTCCTCGAGCTTAGAAGAGAAGTCCTCACAAGTGTTCGTGATGAAGATTTTCGTAAGATTTCCAACAATCTTAAGGATATTTCATGTTATGTTCTTATGGAAAATTAAGTGAAAATAACTTAGTACAACTGTCTAAGTTAAGGTATGTTTCGAATTATAGTATAATGGAAAATATATGATCTAAAAGTAAAGTAGTAATGATTTTGATATGATTAATTTATACTTTTATTTGAGACTTTTAAGTTGTGCTTGGATAATAGTTTTAGTGATTATCTTCTCTAAGATTTAATATTGAGTTGTGGGCCAGATTTCTAGTGAAAAAATTATAAGTGGGTTTATCATGATGTTCTACAAGTTTGAGATTTTGTGGTGAACATTTTTATATTGGATAATGTAGACTCTGAAATTAATCATGTTTTTTTATTTTGTCTTAGTCATTTTGGTCAACAAAATGTTGAATACAATGAATTGGTTTTGGCTTTGTGATGAATTTGTGTTGTTGCTATATTATTTTAGGTAGCTCTTAAATAATGTCCAAGCCAATTGAATATTTGTGGATAGTCTATATTTGAGGTGGTAAGATGAGTGCAAAGATATGTATAATAATATGCATCTATATGTTGTGATAATTTTATGAAAAGTTGGCTTGAAACTGATGTTTATCTTTATAGATTAATTATGGTGCAAGAATTTGTAGACCTATCTTTGAGATATGTGTTTGTATAAGTTGTGTTCTTTGCACATTGAAGAGATTTGATAAATTTAATTTAGGCTTTAAAATTATCTTGTGATGATTTGGATGAAGAAATGTTGAATTATGACAAATTTCTTTTTCTATAAATGTGAGATATTTTGTCGGAAATTTTACTTTGGTCCTAATATTTTTTTTTATGAGAATGATCTTTGGACAAAGTCAACTTCATGTGTCAAATGATACGGTATTGATCAGATTCTGCAACACTAATAAAGAAGGTTTTGATGGGAATAATTATTAATTTGTGTGTGACAAACTATGTCATCATGTTCATCAATGTAGAGAGGATTTGGAGAATGATAATCCCGCTAATTAAAAATAATTTTGGTTAAGCGGATGATATATTTATTGTGGTCATTTCTCTAGCGAATCTTTTGTGGCTAATGTAAGATATTGGGTGTTAGATGACTTTGATACTACTAATCATATTTGTGCAAGTAAAGTTAATTTTGAGTTCTACACTCAAGTTGAAGAAGAAGAAAAATGATTTACTTATGTTGGTGATTCAAGAACTACTCAAGTTCTTACAATAAAAATAAAAAAATAAAAAATAAAAACCTTCTTAAAACTACTTTTGAAAAATGTTGGTGTTATCATTGGAGTGAATTCTCTATTTGAAGATGATGAGGTTGTTTCCAAATTGTGGACAATAAGTATTGGAATTATGATTTATATGTGCTTACTATTTTTTAAAAAAATACTTTTAATATCGATACTTATTTTTCTCATATTGTTTTTATTAAAAATATTTATTGATGATGACATATTGTGAGTATAGCTATTTGGGTGAGTTATATTATTAGCTTGTTATTTATAAGATGAAATGTTTTATGAGAATTAGTAATACTACTTGTGAGGTTATGAAAGTATTGTTCCCCTATTTTAAATACTTTGAAAATGTGGGGGTTACGATGTTATGAGGCATGAAAGTCCTTACTTTGAAATTTTTGAAATTATGGGGGTCATGATATCTTACTAGAGTTATTTTGAGAGAATTTTAAAAGTGATAATATTTGACCTGGTCTTGTTATTCAAAATGTTTTTGAAAAAAAAAAAATAAAATTATGGTGTTATTTCTTTTCTCGGTACATGATTTTGAAAAGAACCACTGATGGATGTTGTTATAGTGAATTAATATTTGATGTACTAGAGGATACAATGATGCGAGGATCTCAAAATCCACTAGTGAGTATATGTTTACCTCTTGTGGGGATGTAATAATCAATATGAAAATAAGCTGGTAGATCACAATGAAATATGAGTTTATGGTTTTGAAGTTGGCTAGTGATGTATGTTAACATGCTTCTTGGTGAGTATTGGTTGGGATAAAACCAACATGTATATATTGTGGGTTGCCAAACAACATTAGTTGTGTGAGAAAATAATTTTTTAATAGCTTATTTGTTGTGAGATGTGATAGTTTTTATAATTGTGTGAAGTACGAGGTGAATTTGGCCATATTCAAGACTAAAGAAAATATCGAGGGAATGAGACTTTTGTCGTTTGAGAAGATTAACAATGATGTGTAACCCAACCCTATGTGATTGGAGATCCCATTGAATTAGGTTCGTATGGGTAATAACAAGTCATTAGTTGATCAAAGTGCACTATTAAATTACGTCTCTTCCTATGGTGTGTAATATAGTGCAAATACGCAAGGTACAAAAAGGTTGAGCTATAAACTCTTAATCCATTCATATCCTTTATAGGTGGTGTATTCTTCTTAACGAGAATACACTGATGGGTGGACCATATGAGTGTGGAGTGGTGGCTCTACGAAATTGTGACGGATTTCTAGAGCACTCCATGAATATGACACGCGCGTAGCCTCTTAGCGCAAAACCGCGATAACGACAAAGATTGTGCAAGTATAATGTGATAGAATAAGACCGTGGGCTTACAAAGAATTCTTGGTTCATAGAAGTTCTAAACTTCACCGATTATTCTCGTAAAGTATAATCTTATTTTGTCTAGGTACGGTTATAGTCTACGCGACACTTTGATTCGATGCATTATATTCATATGTGAAAACCCAAAGAAAACTTTTATTTTAATTTTATTATTATTTTGAGATATATGGGGGATTGTTAGAAAAATATTATTTTTTGGTATCTCAAAATAATGAGGTCGGTCAATTGGTCAATGAATTTTAGTACAAAGATTTATTACTATTTTATTAGCCTTAATAGCTTAGCTTTTATTATGAGAAATGTTTCTTGTTGTCATATGTTAGTATTTTGACAAAGGCATATGATCATATTGAATAGGACTTCAATGGCTTTTATTTTTGATCGTTTTAAGTCTTCAAACGTTCGTATTTTTAATATTCCTTAAATTTGAACGTTGCCCTACGCCGCTTGGTTTGCTTATATAATTTCTTTTGCTTCCTTTGTTGAAGGATGTAGAAAAGAGATACATCAAGAAAAGTTCTTCCTCCCATATTTTTGTGTCTTTGGTTTTATTTTGAGATAAATCTTTGTTAGATTCTGGCTCCTAGTTTTGTACTAGAAGAGCTTGTTGAATCCTGGGGATACACCAATACCGGGTGAAATATCCTTAAGGACAGTGCCATTGGCATGCCTCAAGCTACGAAGAATTCTCTACGATTGTTCGTGATCAAGTACTTTCCTCAAGCTTAGAAAGAGAAGTCCCTACAAGTGTTCGTGATGAAGTATTTTCCATAAGATTTCCAACAGTTAGTAGTACAATTACACAACTAACTGTGTCATTTTCAATTAAGTGAGTTTACCCTGTTTTAATCAAGAACATTTTTCTAATTTTTTGTTACTTCAATTCACTTGTGGGAACTCATCTTAATGACCTACCGGCTACCGGGATTGTGATGGAGTGATAAATGCTAGTATTATTTTTTAATCAGAAGCCTTGAGTTTGATCTTTGGTACGGAATCACTTTTATTAGGAAGCGTTTTACATCTTATTGGAACTACTCAACACGAAAAAAATCATTAATGGGTGAACACATGGAATAATGGAAATTTATTAGACACCAATTTATGATGTTTTTCTCTTGTTTTTCAAGGAAATATGTATTTTTTTTCACTCATGTCTTATTTCTCATATTAATAGTTCCATTATTTATAGTTGATTTGTTGTAATTATCGTATAAATAACCTTATAATATAGAAACTTTGTTACATAGTCAATATGTAAAAGTTAAACTTAAAAAAAATTCCTAATGAAATAGAAAATATTTTTGTTTCTTAATATTTTCCGAATTGAATTAGGATAAGCATATGCTGATATAATCCTTGGTTTTAAAGTTAAGATACGATAATCATAATGCCATAAAACAAGAAAATTTATTACATTGCTTCAAATCACAAAAAAATCTTTAAGATATTGTCGATGGAGTTATTGTTGACCCTTTTTCATTTTAACTTTAAAACCAAGACATCGGCAAATGCTTATCCTAATTCCATTAGGAAAAGATTAAAAAATAAAAATAAAATATTTTATTAGGAAAAAGAATGTTATCGTTATCTAAAATGAAAATTAATGATGGGTTACTAGATCTTATATATATGATATATATTATTAGTTAAAAAAATACATCAGTAATTTTATTTTAATTGATAAAATGAGATTAAGAAGCCAAAAAAAAAAATTACCTCTCACTTTTTTATTAGGTAAAGGGATTTTAAAAGAAAAGAAATAAGAATTTTTTTTTTTTAAATAATATTTTTATAAAAACAATGTGTCTAAAAAGAAAAGAAACAATATGTTTATTAGGAAAATGACATTTTTGTCCCAATAAAGTAACAATAGGGGCATTTTTGTTCAATTTCGTATAGTTTAAGGACATTTTTGAACCAAACTATGAACTAAGGATATTTTTGTTCATTTCGTATAGTTTAAGGGCATTTCTGACCCTTTTCCGATATGAAAATTTTGGCTTCAAAACTAACTTTTTATGGGAAATATGTGAATTGTTGGAACCCACGACTTAATTAGTTGGTTGCACATTTTTTTTTGTAAGTTTTAATTGATTTCAATCATTAGATAATTAGCAATAATTAGGAGTAATATGATAAAATTTTCATCTTATTTTTTACTCTTTAATAAGCGTGTCAAGTCAATATGTGATAAATAAACGGGACCGAGGGAGTAGCATCGTACACAGGAAGCAATTGAAGCGTACAAAAAGAGCTAATTGTTGTAGGCTAGTGGTACGGAGGCTAGGTCCACAAGGTCACAAAATTTACTTGCCATAACTACCTCTAAGACTTATTTATGAATAATAACTACCTTATTTTTTATTTAATTTTCGTAGCTTTATTTTTCTAAAATTACATTTCATAACTAGTCAAAGTAATTTTTGAAATACATGTACCTCTCTATTCTCTCTCACTACACATTTAAAATTTATCATCTTCTCCAGACCTAAAAAAAATTCTCTCTCTCTCTCCCTTCCCCCATTGCCGCCTCCTCTCTCCCTCTCTTTCTCTATCTGCGGCCTCTTTTCTCCTTCGACCCTTCTCCTCTCTCCTTCCCCTGTTTGCTAAAGCCGTCGATACCACTATCGTTACTCTCCGTTATTGATGATGATGAGGTGGCAGCGATGGTGGTGGAACGACGCCAAATCTGAGAATACACTCAGATCTGAAAAAGAGGGAGCAGTTATCATTCATCATCTTTTATATTTTTCTTTGTGTGAACAGAGTCCATTAACAAAAAGACCACCAGTGGAGTTATTTCCGTTGAACCACCAGAATGGAAGACGGCGGTTGGTAGAGCCTCCAGCCGCGTCATAGCCGATTCCCCATCATTTGTATCAACTTTTCTTCCATTGCTTTGCGAAGCTTCTAGAAGTTTCTGGATCTATAATTGGAGTTTAATGCCCCGGATCTGATTGTTTGATATCAAAGAAATGTGTATTCAAATATTTCTTAAAGGTCTTCCCTAAAGGTGAAATTTTTGGAAAAACGAAAACCGATTTCGGCATCAATTCTCGATTTAGTTCTAGAGGCAACAACAATTCCTCGGTTAATGTTGCTATAAATCCGATTTCAAACTATGTTACAAACGATTTTCTGTGTAGAACTATGTTGACTTTTTCTCAAATCTCGAAAAGCAGGATGGTGGATCGGAAGAAAGGCGGCGGAGGAAGGAGGAGGATTTTTCCAGTTGTTGTGGTGGTTCGGCAGGGTTTGTGGTTGTGGTGTTTCAGTATATTTCTGTATATTTCGTTGTATTTCAATGTACTGATTCAGTATATTTCAGTGTACTGTTTCAGTATATTTCGCTATATTTCAATGTATTTCTAATTTACGAAATAGTTTCTGATACATTTCATTGTATTCCATTGTATATACGCATGCTACAATTTTATATTTCTTAAGCAATCAACCATATTTCATTGTATTCCAGTGTATATTTTTCTGTATTTGGAAGTATTTCTAAAAGTTTAGAATGGAGTAATTTGGAGAGAGAAACGTGAAATTTGTTATGGAACTTGAGCCGTTTGCGTGATATATGGTTGATTTAATTTGATTTCATTTAAAATGAAAGAAGAGAATATGTTTCATAAATACGGCCTATTTTTACTTTGCCAAATTTTGTATTTTTGTGTATTTCAAAAACGCGAAATACAATAGATATACAAAACCAACAAAAAAACTTTTGAATGGATGATTTTGATAGAGAGATGTTAGCTATAATGAAACCTCATGAGGTTTGCGTGAATCATGGAACCATTAATCCAAATTACCATATAATTTGAAAAGATTTTTATTGCCATAAATATAGCCTTTTTTTAATTCAACGCCTACATGTATTTATTTGTATTTCATTGTATTTCAAAAACACGAGATACAACTGAAATACAGCCAAATGCAGCTACGAATTGTAAATCTTCAACTTATAGTTATAACTTGTTAGAAGCTGTTAAAAGGTAGTTATTTGTGTAAGTTTTACTTTTGTTTTGGTGCACTTGATGTAATTAGGCTGTTTTTTTGTTGGAGGCTTAGAGCCCGTTTGGGTTAACTTAAAAAAGTGACTTTTAAGTATAAGTGCTTAAAGTATTTTTAAGTACTGAAAGTTATTTTATAAATAAATAATTACGTGTTTGGATAAAAGTGCTTAAAGAGTTTTTAGAAGTAAGGGTAGTATTGAAATTAATAGAAAATATAAGGGATAAAAGAGTAAAGTTGTTGGTCAAACAAAAATGACTTTAAGCCCAAAAAAAAAAAGTTAGGGTTGAGCAACTTCTTGATTTTGGCTTATTTTAAGCACTTTTTAACTTAATTTAAGCTGTTTTTTATTTTTGCCAAATATTAAAATTAGTTAAAAATGGCTTATAAGCTGGTTTGACCAACTTATAAGCCAATCCAAACGGGCTCTTAGATGATTCTATACCCTTCCTGGGATGTTGTTAGAATTACTAAGTGCTCTTTTGGTGTAAGTTTATTTTGTTCCATGGTAATATTTACAGTTTATTGCAAAGAAAAAAAAAAGTGACGAAAAATTATCAATAAATGTTGCAGTTGAGTGGTAAGTATTTTTTTAATCTTAATTTAAAGGTTTCATGTTCGAGCCGTGAGTATGGAATCGCCTCTGTTAGAAAATGATTTAACCTTAATGTGTGACTTTCCGACACGAATTGAAATTTACACATTGCTCAAGCACCAAAACTGAGTAGAAAATAAGAAAAAAGTGATGAATATTTCCAACCGTTAGTACTCAGTAGTGCAGTATAATAGATATGGTGAGTGGACCTATCTGTACAGAAAAATAGAGTTAAAAGTCACGAGATGTACAAATGAAAATGATCGTATTGGCATTTACCTCACAAAAGGAAAAAGAAAAAAAAAGAGAAATACTAGAGGGATCTATGGCCAATAAAATTATTACTACTTGAATAACTCAATTCCAGAAATGACTCAATGATTGACTTGTTACAAAATATAAATCATTATAACGAAATTCAGAGTCAAAATCATTTATTTCATATTAATTGGACTTTAAACATTTAAAAAAAATTATATTTATATTTGTAGACAAATAATAAGAATAAATCGAAATTTCATATTATCATTTTTTCTTAAAAATCATAATCAAATAAAAATCTGTTTTAACTTTTTAAGTAATAAAAGTATCACATTAAGTAGAACATGTGAGGTAATTTTTTGCCTCGTTTACAACCAACCTAACATTCTACTTAATTATGATACAAATCAGACTGTTTTTTTTTAAAGAGAACTGAAACACTAAGAAACTAGCCTGAAACTAAATGAGGGAATGAGATCCCAACAACATCTCATACAGCACGCGAAGAAATGTTAAGAGGCACATGTGAATGCCATTCAAAGCGAGATTCTTAACTAAACGCCAAATTGGTATTAAAAAACCATCAACAACCGAATTAGCCTCCCTGTAACTATGAGTAACGAAGACCACCCTGCTCCTAGCCAAGAGTTGACGAATGCGGTTGACAATATCACATTCCGATGAGGCGCAGTTCTTCCAGCCTGCAACACCTGAACTACACTAGCATTATCAATTTACAAGGCAATTCGCCGCCACCCTTATCCCATGCTTCCCGAAGGCCGGTAGGACTCACAGCTCGCTCTAAATGATGTACAAACTCTAATTTTGACCGAAAAACCTCCAAGTCTCTTTATTAAAATCACGAAATACTTGCTGCAGCTTCCATCAAAATACTCTTTCAAGAGCCCCCATCCGTGTTCAAAGCTTCCCACCCACCACTGGGACGCCGTGACCCAAAACGAACGAACTATATGCTTGTTGTTAGACGCTTCCCCAATATTCTTCAACGAAAGCCAAGAAGTAGCACAAGCTCTAATCATGCTAACAAGGGTTATTATCTTTTTGTCTGCCGAAAGATACTCATTTTGAAAAAGAGCGTTATTACGCCATATCCAAATTTTCCAGCAGGTGTATCCGAAGATGATTCTCCAATCATCATTTGTAAGTCCCTTGAATTTAGACGTTAAATTGTCAGAAAGTCAACCATGAATATCAAGAGCAAAGAACCGAGACATGTCATCTGGATCAAGAATGTGAACCCAGATAGCCCGAGCATGCATACAATGTCGCAAAACATGCAACACAGACTCCTCTTCTGCTCCACAAGCCGTGCAAGTACCCTCTGAAGTGATGTCTGCGATATCTCTCCAAATTTGTAAGCATTCCACCTCTGCCAACACAACCAAAGGAACACTCAAATTTTTTCAGGCCTGGACCAGCCCGAAATCAACTTCTAGATTCTATCAGAAAGAAGATGCTCTGAATTGTTGAGAACCTCATACATAGAAGCAACTGTGAAGGAACCACTAGTACTATTTCTCCAGAAAAATTCATCATCTTCGAGTTGTTCACTAGAAGGCGGAAAATTGCCAAGTAATTCCACTATTTGTTGTGGAACATAGAGAGAAATGAGCTCCAAATTCCAATCTCCTTTATGCCCAACAACATCCACTAACATCCAATGTAAAATATGATCAGGAATAAAATTATCAACAACCTCAATTAAAGGTTTATCCATCAACCAAATGTCATACCAAAAGGACACAATTCTTACCATTAGCTATTGACCAACAAAGATTATGACGGACAAAAGGCCAAAGCTTGCACATACGATTCCATAAGGATGTACCCCGAGAAGAAGGAAAAATCAAAGGCAGAGGCTTAATTTGGATCCCATATTTTCCTTCTAACACCGAGACCCACAAGACCTAAGGTTCCGAGATAAATCTCCAACAAAGCTTGGCAATAAAAGCATCATTAAATTCGCTAAGACTTTTGATGTCAAGACCTCCTTTCTCCTTTTCCAAGTGAAGTTAGTCCCAATTTACGAGATGCACTTTTTGAGAATCAATGTTACTTCCCCAAACAAATTTTCTATACAATTTTTCAATTTTAGAATTTCTATTTGTTAGTATATGAAATGTTTTTGTGATGCTCACCGTCAAGGTGAAATGACCAACGGACTAGGCTAAAAACCTTCCAAATAAGCAGAGATGGATGCACATTATGTGATACGGATTTGACAGAACTTTATAGCTTTGGCTAAGATCTTGTTATATATGTATTAAAAAATCTACTAAATATGTAGTATAAGTAATAAAATACGAACCATTAAAATAAATGAATTGCGGTTAGGTCGCAAGCAGGATCTTGTCAGGACTCATAAACTTATAAATTTGATATATTTCTGCAAATAAGGGTTGCATATGTCACTTTAAACAAATCACACGACCAAAAATGATGAAAAAATGAATATACATGTTTCAAATAATATGCACACTCACGACCCTAGATAGGAGGATATGGAGGTCGAGAATTAAGGTAGAAGATTAGTAGGTAGTCGACCGTTGTCTAATTTCACCTTTCAATATTGTTATTATTGCTCACATACTATCAAGCTCTTTGATTTTATTATTACGCAATGTTTCCTTTGCTTCAGTAAATGCATTATGTATTGGTGCTACCGTTCACTTTTCAATTATGTTCAACATGACTGCTTCAATATTGTATTTTATTTTTCATATTTAATTTTATTATGCTTTATTTGAGCGGAGAGGATATCGGAAATAACATTTTTATCTTCACAAAGAGAGGATAAATACGTAAATGTCAGCTAATTTCTTTTCCAGATCTCATTTGTGTGATTACATTGGATGTGTTATTGTTGTACATAGATATGCACACTTTTGAATTCTATAATAACATAGTCCAAATGAACAAACATGCTACGAGTTTAGTTAAACTGACAGTTACACCTTTTCAATCCGTGCTGTTTTGTCGTAATTCACTGATTTTAAAAGGTACAGATGAGGGGGGACTATTAGGTGTATCATCGTCATACAAATATTGCAGGGATTAAAAATAGCACAAATCTGGAAATTATGACAACTCTTGTGGCTCTCTTCTGCCAACCAAACACATCTCTGTCCAATTATATAATTACCCAGTCATTTGTCCAATTCTCATCAGGGGTCAATTTGCAGTAAGTGGACATTTTTTTGGGCACTTTGAAATGGTAAAAAGGAAAATTACACGACAAAAAAAGAACTTTTGTATAAGTATTATTTTTGTTTTGTGTTTGCACTTTTGGTAAAATTAGTTTTTTTGCACTCTAACGGGTCGTTTGGTTCAAAATCAATAATACCGAGATTTTGATGTAAAATAATACTTTTTTATTCCAATTTGTGTGAAAGTATCTTACTCGAAAAGGAGTTTTAAAAAGCAAAGAAGATTTTGAAATTTTTGATGTAAAAATAAATCTTGAATATTTTGAAGGTTATAAATCATCTCATTATGGTAAAGTAAGAATTTAAAGTTAAATTATTTCTAATTAAGAAAGTGTGACATTCTTTTCAGGACAGACTAAAAAAAAAAAAAAAGTTATGACATATAAATTGAGAAAAAGAAAATACTGTATGATTTTAGCTATACCTCCGAACTAAGGTTATGGGCTAGGATAAAAATCAAAGGAGGCTAGATTTCAAACATAACGCTAGTAGATGATTTCTTTCTATCTGTCTAAGGTTGATAAACATAGCTATCCGGTACATGTATTCATAGAAGATAGCATATGACCGATGAGATAGTCGAGATACGCGTAAGTTGGCATATACTATTATGGTGATGGCCCATATAATTCCACGTGAATGGCAAATGAGCATCCATTCTTTATCAGGATATAAATCTCATTAATAATATCTTATATCTCCTTTGAGTTATTTTTTGAAGTAATTTTTCAAAATCGTAACTCCGCGGCTGTGAAAATTTAATGAACCAGTTTCTATTGTTTTTGTGATGATGATGCTATTAAGCAATAATCCTTTTTTTTTTTTTTTTGGTTACCTTATAAACGACCGGCACTTCAATAGGAAAGTTTTTTAATTGAGATTTAATAAACTGCTATAAAATAAAAAAGATTCGAGGTACACCAACCGATTATATGTCATTATTTCTTTATCTTCCCCCTTTCGCAAACCCCTCAAAAGAAATTGTTTTATGGCATAATTGCACTTTGCTGCCTCAGTTAGTTTAGATCTATATAATATTTGGCTACGCCTTGAACAAAATGAAATAAGTTCGATAAAGCATAAATTTTATTTCAAACATTCGAGGTATTGTAATTCTGCACTTTTTGGTGCTCAATGGAAAGTCTAAATTACCAACAAAAAAACAAAAAAGGAAAAAAAAGAAAAAGAAAGCGGTCAATCCGTATGTGACTCACCTAAAGATCTTATTCTGACATAGTATCTCGTTAGACAACCATTATATTATATCTTTTCTTTCTCATACATATTTTACCTTGAATTATCCAAAATACGTGTTTTTATGTGATATTTAAAGTATTTTTAGTACTATATCACTTTCAAATATGGAGTAACAATATAACTTAACACAATACTTCGATAATTGAATGGTTTAGCACGTAATAATTAGTTAAATTTTTGAAGATTCACGGTTTGAGGGATCAAAAGTGCACATATCAATTAATTAAAAGTTAAATATGCTTAACAAAAAATTCACAAGGATCAAAAGTAAAATTCACCAATATTTAAGGGACTATAAGTGCCAATATCCCATTTTTAAAATTAGAGAATCTTGTAGGCTAGCTAATGATTTAAATCATTGACAATGGTTTTTCATGTTGGTTGGTAGAAATGCTTTGTCAATGTGGAATTCTCAAAGGACACTTGCATCATTTCATTAATTATTAAAATCTTAAAAATAAAAAGATAGAGAAAAATCATCCTGGATAATTATTAGGATAAAAAGATAGTCAACTGCCCTTTTGGGAGTATCCAATAAAAACAGGGACAATGCACTTGTAATTTCTTTTCACTTTACCATCCATATTTGTCCTTAAATATACGGATTCATATATTCGAAGATAACAGTTTGCAATAATTCTTTTGCTTTGTTTAAGATAGACATTAGAAATTAGAATCCATGTGTATTGTCTTGCTATTATGTTTTTAGATTTGATATTACCTTGTTTTTGTTGGCTTGTATCATGAATATCACAAAAAATTCTTGGCCACTTCTCCAAATAAGATTGATCAGACATTTTTCTAATTTCTATCAGCTTGATTCGATAGATGATCATGTCAAAGTAAGAATGCAAGATGATCCTTTCATCTCTGCTTTCGGATTTTGATTTGATACTCTATTCGTATTTGTCGATGCATTGCATGACAACACTCTGTTGTAGTACATTCTTTAACATTAATGGACTATAGTCTAACTAAAATTAATGTGTCATCAATCAAAGTCAGAACAATAGAATACTCATTTACATTTGTTGTAATATGATTTTTCACTTTCTATTCAATATTTCAATAAGTAATCAGTTGATCCTAGTCAATTCCTTGTGTCTAAGGATAGGTATTAAGTAATTAATGGATGATTAGTTAAAACTCATAAGCGGTTTTTCTTTAGTGAAATTCAATCGTCGAGGCTTCCACCTCCCATCTAAATTTTTAAAGCAATAAAAATAGAATACAATTACTGGATTTGAAAATAGGTTATTAATTAAGTTGAGCCTTCCAGCATCAGCAATCAGAGTGGCGCAGCGGAAGCGTGGTGGGCCCATAACCCACAGGTCCCAGGATCGAAACCTGGCTCTGATATCTGAGTTGTTTTCCTCTTTGCCCAATATTTTTTTAATCAAAGTTTAACATGTTTTCACATAAACAAACACCAATTTTTTGGCTACATATATAATGGAGAACACAGCATCAGGTGATTCATTTCTGCATAACAAAGTCATTCACATTACAACAGTTTGGGGAAACATTAAAAAGGACTTTTCCCCACTTCCATTACATGTAACTCTTAAACATCAATCAATCATCTAAGTACTACTAATTGACACCGATAAAAAAAACAATGATATTGGCTCTTAGTGTACGACTTCGCTGTTAATATTAAGGAGGTCATACATTCACTAATTAGGTCGTGTTGTGCACGGATCCTTCAACTTGTAGGTGTGACAGACAGCTCCAACCTTCCGGTCCATTCTTCACCTGGTTTCAAGGGGATTGGTTTCTCGATTGCTGCTCCGTCTACACAAAGCATATGCTTGTACTCTTCATCTCCGAAATCTGCTATGGCTTTAGATTTCTTCTCCCATGGATTCCAAACAACTGCCCAGACAGGAAAAGATGCAGTAACTAGATTACAAACAGAATGTGTCCAGTAACTAGATTATAAATAGAACATGGCCAATGTTTTGAAGTTACCATACAGGGTTGGGTGCACCAACTACCCAAATCTAACAAAAAGTCACAAATGGAATGAATATATGGCATGCCAAGACTCTACTTATTATTAGTTTTAACACTTCTTCAACAGTTCTATCCTAATATCTAACTGCCTATTCCGTACTTGATGCTTATCAGTCGCTTTCACTCAACTAGTCCAAACGGGCTCTAGAGTTCATATCAGTAGTCTTAGTAACTTCCTTTCACAGAGGGATTACATATACAAAATCTGTACTGTTGCTCAAAAACCCACCTAAGGACTTTATCTGTATAATGGATCCCTTCTCCTCTCATACATTTTCAGTTCTTTTGGGTAACCGTGGTGTCTGCCAGCTTGTGTGCATCTCAACTAATTCCACTGGTACCTACTACCTCCCACCAACACAGGTATCAGGTAACTTTGTCCACCAAATTGTCGGCTTTTCAACATGAACTTTAATGTTCTTATAAAGAAAATCATCTAATACTTGCAATTAACAACAACCTTCCTAATGTTTTGATGGTCCCTGAATATGTTCACATGCTTTAGATATTCTTCTCACTTATGACCATGACAAGTTGTCTTGTGTGCTGCTAACTTTTTTTTCCTAGGTTTTGTTCCACATAAATAAATGCAAAAGTATAGTCGAGCTCACCAACATCAGGAAGCCCGTCCTTCCTTATCTGAAAAGTCCTCTTTTTCTCGTGATCGAAAACTGCTATCACATCATTTGAACTAAGATAAACTCGATCCACCTACCACAAAGAGTTGTTGAAAAAGACTGAGTTACAAACTCACTAACCAGTTATGCAAAACATAAACAATCTAATCATGCAAGTTCAGTATACATTGTGCTTCCTCAGGTGAGTATCCAAACAAGACAAGAATTCTCTAAAATTTACCTCCCCGCAAGATCAGCTAGTATGTAATCTTTTTACCTCGGATTCAAATGTTAAGGCATCTCCTTGCTCTGTGAAACGGTCTCTGTTGCACAAGTTGTCAAGGTAGTCAAGAGTCTCCAAGCCTTCCACTCTCACTTCACTGTCATGAGAGCAGTTAGTTTAGCTTAGTTTTCAAGTTCTGAATAGGGAGACTATATGGATATGTCATGAAATTCACAAATCTATTAATCAATGAGAATCAACACGATATACCTAGTGAGCTTATAAACCGGAACATCGAATTTTTGTTGTTAATAGATCAGAAGGGTGAATATATATTCATCCTGTTTTTATTTTTGGTATGCTACAGCATTGTGCTCCAGAAATTGTGGGAGTGACAAAGGGTTGTACGCTCTAGGCAGGTATGGCAAACGGGTGGGTGTGGTCGGATATGGATGGGTCAAAATGGGTTAAACAAAAATGGATAAAATATCTGACCTTCCCATATTTAACACGGATAAAAAATGGGTTAACTGACGGATAATATGGATATTCATATTATCCATGGTTTAAGCTTAGATTCCTAGAAAACAAGAACTCATAAAAAATAAAAAGCAGACAAATGGGTATTGATGATATGGATATCCATATTATCCATCTTTTAGTGGATAGTATTCATATTTGATCCATTTTTAAAAAGTCAGTTATCCAACCCATATCTAATTTGTCGGATTGGATGGTTACTTGTTATTTTTAACCAGTTTGCCGGCCCTAGCTATAGGTTTAAATTGTAAACAACTAATCTTGTTCTGTGTTCATATAAGACGTTTGACAGCAGATGCTCCTCAATACTATAAAGCGATTTTTTTATCAGTCGAAGCTAGAGATGGGAACAAATCATTCTGTTTAGATGAATCCTTCAGTAACAAACTCTTTCTGATAGTTACCTGATATCTGAGACAGCAAAATACGTATGGTATGCAATGGAGAAACTAAAAGGCTTGCAATTGATATTTCTGATGCGTGATATCAGGGTAAGACATCCATCAACAGCCAAAGTCACTCTCAGGCGGAATTCAAAACTGGAGAAAGAGAAGAGAGAGGACTAATATCACTTGCTGGAAATGTACTAGCAGTACTACTTGATCATTTATAACTGGGTTTCACAACAATTTAACTGTGCTGCCTATGAAGAAAAGAAATGGATTATATTGAACGAATCTTAAGAGTATCCAAGATAAAGTTCTTACCCATGAGGCCAGATTTTAAGATCATCGTCAGTAGATTTAAGTAGTAAATCGATATATGTTTTTCCATTGGAATCATTAGGGTGCAGTGGGGGAGGGCTATCGTCAATGACCCACATCCGATTTCTGGCAAATCCATGTTGCTCGAGGGAGCCCCGGTTTCCAAACTTCACAAGTATACGTACACATCAGTCACATTTCAAAAGTCATATTTTAGAAGAATGTAAAGCATATAGACAGTAAGACAACTGGAGTACCATGTTACCTGTGGAAAACAAATGGGAATCCCTCCCCTCACAGCTGTTGGCGGCTTAAAAGTTGCCTAAAACACATAAAGGAGAGCAAGCTATCAGTTTCTACGTAGCAACAAGTTCTCTGTCTCACATATTTATCTCCTTTCATTCTTCAGTTATCGAGTTACTTCCGAGATTTCCTTATATTCGACTTTTAACAAGCGGGACTAGAAAAACCACCTTCATGCTGGAACAAGAATTTGAGGGTCTGAAGGGGGTAATGGAGATGAAGAATATCACCATGTAGCATAAATTCTGTAGTAGCATATGATACTCACATTTCATCAACAATAATTTCAAAGAAAGTATAGTGATTCAACATGAATTCAGGGACGGAGACAGTGTCTATCCTACGGGTACGGCCAAACCCAGTTACTTTGGGCCAAACGCTGTATTTGCTTTAAGAAATTTAGTGAATATGTATGAATTATTAATTTAGAATCCAGTAACACAAAAAAACTAGAATCCTGAACCCATAAACTTTAATTTTGGTGCCGCCTCCACATGATCTAAATGAAGCTTTTCATTGCAAGATTAGTGGAAACATGAGTCTTGCAAGACGAGGCGGATCTAGCGAGGGTCGTGTTGGTTCAACTTAACTCATTACTTTCGCTTGAATTACGTATATATATGCCCAAAAAGAATTAAATGTATGTATATACCATCAAACTCATACTAAACCCACAAACTCTAAATTCTGAATTCGCCCCTGCTTACAACTTACAAGCTTTTCACCCATAATCAAATTAAGAAGAAGGACAAAAGTAAGAAAACCAGAATAATTGCTTCAATACAATTGTCTTCAGAAGTGTACCTTGCTGCTTATAAAAAGTAATTCTTCACCCTGGTCAGTCTTCCATGATAGAACCTGTCCTCCATGGAGGCTAACCTGGATATATAAAACAATACAGAAAACATCAGTTTTTCAAAGATTTCAGATTTATAAATTCTCATCTTAAACACATACAACAACAACAACATACCCAGCATATTCCTACAAGTGGGGTCCGGGGAGGGTGGGGTGTACATAGACCTTACCCCTACCTTTGTGGGGTAGAGAGACAGTTTCCGATAGAACCTCGGCTCAAGAAAATCATTTTTCAGAAAATGGTTTGAAAGAATTGCAAGAGTAAAGCTGTGATGAAAATATTGAAGAAGAAAAGTACAGACAATACAAATATTAAAGATAACCAAAGTAAAAGAAACAACAACAGTAATAAAATCGAAGCATAAGATAATGCTAGCATAATAGTAATAATACTGGTAAGTGAACAGATAGATGATCCAGACTCATCTTAAACATATAGAGAGTCTTTAAATCTATGAACACAGATTAATCTCAAGAGTTACTAACTTTAACAGAGGCAACAACAACAACATAACCAGTGTAATCCCACAAGTGATCTCTGAGGAGGGTAGTATGTACGCAGACCTTACCCCTACCTTTGTGGGGTAGAGAGGTTGTTTCCAATAGACCCTCGGCTCAAAAAAAAAAAAGAATTTGAAGCATGATATTGAGAGAAATACGACAACAAAATATCAAGATAAAAAGCAAATGGTGCAACAAACAGTAATACACATCGAAGACTAACTCGAACAGAGGCGCCACGTCGATTTCGAAGCAAAACTTGATCAACTCCATTCTTATCCTTTACAACTTCAACAGCTTTAAAATCCTTATCTGCTGCAGAATGATCCATTTCAAGAACACAAAATATTGGATATCAATAAACTTGTGTTTTTCTCTGATAAAACACAGCATAAAGCCTTTAGTTTTATACTGACAACACAAAATTTCTAACAGAAACAAAACCACAGAAACTTGAGCTGCAATAACTTCAGACAGTTGAAAATTGTTGCTTTTTCCCTGTGATAATCCCAGTTTTCCCGTGAAAAGTGTACCAAAATCTTAACTACCTGAAAATTAACTATCAACTTCTATTCACCACTAATTCAAGATCCAGTTTTTTTATCTTCTTGAGGAAATTAATAACCATATAAAGCAAAGAAAAAAAAATTGCCCCTTTACTTCAAAACTCAAAAAGATTTTTTTTTCTTTTGCAAAATGAAGCAACCCCAATAATTGTCTAACTATATTATTTCTTCAAATAGGAAAATGTACAAAGGTAGAACAAGGCAGAGTAGTTTTTTTTTCTGTTTTTGTTATGATGACTTTTGGACTTATTTGCAGCTACTATTAAAGAAAATATTATTGAAAAGTCAGATATTTGATAGAAAAAAATGTGGAGCATAAATGTATGTACATTGTATTATGTAAGCTGAGAATTTGTCAGCTAAACTTAATAAGACGTTGATTACCTGAATTAACGGCCTTTGAAGACAACTTTGGTCAAAATATTTGGCATGTTGACTTTTTTGCTATTTAACCTTTGCTACCTAACTGTCGGTTGTGTGAGAAACCTAAAATATTACTCCAAGAAAAACTTTGTCTCTATAATGATGATGATGATGATGATGAAGAATAAAAACAACAACAGCTCTAAGAATAATTCCTCAATCTGAACAAACTAGGTCAGCTATATAAATTTTCACTGATCATAATAATAAAATTTTAAACATATTATATTTATATTAAGTCTGACACCAGTAAAAAACAATATACTGATTTAATAATAACTCTCGTTTTCTTGGAGAGATTTTATATGAATCTATTCTTTCTTTTTATTCACTATAAAGATTATGAATTAATTCTTGAATATGAGGGAGAAGTTCACTTGTAATGATCATTTGCACTATTTACTCGCATAATATCCTTCGTCTTAATCGTCAATCTTTATGGCTTTTTGTCATTTAGTCTTTAATTTCATACCTAATTTTCTATTTTGAGTGTCTTTTCATCCTAAGAATTTCTTGTGATTCACTTTATTATGCTAGCTGGTGTAGCCTTCTCTTTTACTTCGTCGTAATTAGCGACCATCTAATAATTAATTTTTTCAGATTTAATATGATAGGGGTCAATTCCAAGGAGGGGAGGAATGTTTTCAACATAGGATGTCTAGATTAACAGGCCTATCTGTAAGTGTTTTTGAGCATTTTAATATTATATATATTAATATATTAAAGTGATGCCTTGAATGTGCCTAATTGTGCTATTAAAGTGATGCCTTGAATGTGCCTAATTGTGCTATCTCTATAGTCTATTCCCACGTTTAGAAGACACATTGTGGCCTTAAAACCACATCAGTTAGTGGCAACTATGCCTTGTAACTCTTTCTCACGCTAATGGTCATTAGAGCAATAATGGCAATTATTTTTTTTGTGACATTTGTAACCACTAACCTTTTACTCACCCATATTCTCCATATTATTATCAATTTAATACGCCACTAAACCATAATTTTCATATAATTATTACAAGGATGACTTTCTTCTTCTATAAATAGAAGTCACCCTTAACTTTGTGGAAGGTAGAAAATATACATCGGAGAGTTCTTGAAAAAGTGAGGAAAATAGAGTTTATCTGTTAAAGGTAGGTGTTCTTTTTGGTGGAGCTTTGGACTCAATATCTTGTCCAAAGTTTGTTGAGTTATACGATACACAGAAAATTTAGATCACCTGTGGGGGACAAGTCGTAAAGATATCATTCGACCAGAGTAAAGATTTTCTACGTGAACTCAATCTCCTTAAAAAGAAATGAGATATCTGCTACCACCAAGATAATTTGTTTTCCTCATATATTTTTCAATTGTAACTGTATTTTCACCGACACTATCCTTGACTCCTGTACCAATCTCTTGTAGTTAATGGGGATATAGTTGTTAAAATATCCAACTACATTTTTTTTCTCCACCCGAGCTTCGATACTTGCTTTGTGCTCGACTAATTCGATTCGAGTTAAATAGTTTCACTTTTGAGATAAAACGTTGTCTATAAAAGGTGATTTCATTTCCTAGTGCTGATTGACAGATTAACCACGAATGAACTGATCGACCAATTACATCCGCAATTGATCCCTAAGCTCAGGGAAATGAAAAACTATTGTATCTTTTTTTTTTTTTTTTTAAATGACTCTTAAGTAATTAGAAGTCTATAAACTCTTTTGTACACGAAACTCTTGAAGAGGAGGTTTATACGTCTCAATCTTCTGATTTCTTAGATACCGTTCATCCAAAATATGTCTGTCCACTTCATAAAGCTATTTACCGCATGAAGCAAGCTCCCAAAACTTTTCCTGGGTCCATTTATATCAAGTGAGGCCACAAAGAAGGAAAAGTGAGAAAGAAACAACGACAAAAAAGGGAAAAACTCCAAATTTTGGTGCTAAATAGCTTGCAAATATATCCAAATTCGAGTACAACTGGGACGGCTGGTGTCTCCAACGTGATTTAAGCACGCGTCAGCGAAGAAAAACGAATTAAAGATAATTGATGAAGCTCATTTAGAATTTATTAAGAACATTCAAATATAATACTCCCTCCGGATTAAAAAGAGCGTCCACTTAACCTCTTTTTTTTTTTTTTTTATCAAAAAGAGTGTTCATTTATCAAATCAAGAAAAAATTAACCTTATCTTTCCAGATTTACCCCTATTAAGTGTTATGTGATTAAATCCTAAGATCTATTTAATTAGGGGCAGTTTAGTCAAATTACCTATTTTTAACTAGGAGTTAGTATTTTCTTAAAAGGTGTGAAAATGGCTAAGTGGACACTCTCTTTTATCGGGAGGGAGTAACCTTGAACAAGAGGGTGGGAGGCGGAGATAACCAATATACTCCCTCCGTCCCAAAATAAGTGTCATCTTAAGAATATCACGCCCATTAAGAAATAAATAAATAAAATGTGGAGTTTACTAAGCTACCCCTCTTTATTAGATGCTTTTTTAGAATTGAGCAACATTAAAGAGAACTACTTCTTTAATGCTAAGGGCATAGTTGGAAACACTTGCCAATTTTTGTCTTAAATTCTTAGGTGCCGTTTGGCCATAAATACCAAAAACAAATTCACTTTTTTTGAAATTTTTGAAGTTGGAGTTGGAGTTGTAGTTGTGTTTGGCCATAGTTTTTGAAATTGTAGTTTTTGGTGAAATGTAGTTGTAAAAAAGTGAAAAAAGTGAATTTTTTTAAAAAACAAGTTTTTCTTATTTTTGGTATTTCGGAATACTACTTCAAGTTGTATTCCGAATATTTATGGCCAAACGCCCAAAAGTAAAAAAAGTGAAAAAAAAAATCGGAAAAAAGTGAATAATTTTTATGGCCAAACGGCTACTTAAAATGACACTTATTTTGGGATAATATTTTTTTTGGCTAAGATGACACTTATTTTGCGACGGATTCAATAATTGGATTTAATCATATCGCTAATACGTGTTAATCATTGTTACACGTAAATAATTTGTCAATTATTATCAGTTTATGTCGCTCATTTTTTCTTCCGTCTCTTTAGGTGTCCTAATTGGAGTCTAATGGTCAAATTTAGCAGATCTTTATAATAATATTTGACCTTGATTTTTCTCAATATTTCGAAAGCAAAAGCAGACCTTTTAAAAGTAGAATAAAATTACTGTTAAATTATTAAAACTTAGCTCCAAAACAATATTTAAATAATAACTTGGATAAAGGTTTTTTCCGTTGGAGGGATGATGCCATGCATAACTGTAAAGTCAGGATTCGAATTTGGTAGATTCAACATTTAAATCTTATTATTGAACCTATTATACTTTATAAGTTATGAATTCAAGATTTAATATTTATTAAAATTTAGTGATTTTTTATTTATTTATATATCTATCCTCTGTATCGAAATTGTTGGGTTCAATTGAATCTAGAGGCGGAAGGGGTTCATCCGAACCCCCTTCTCTAGAAAATCACATTATAGTTTGTATATGCAAGGTTAATTTTTTTTAATGTATATATAGTAATTGATGGATTCGCTTGATCAAAATTTTGCTTCCACTGCTAATTGAACCCATTCATTATCAACAAAGCTAGTGGTAGGGATGGATAAGGTCCCTCCATTTTTACCAGAGGTCTCGAGTTTTGGGTATGAAATAAAATCCTGTAAGAAAGCGCTTCCCTCTTAAATGGGTCTTATGTAGCGAGAATTCGGATTAATCGAGACTCCAATGCAGGTAACCGGATTGAAAACCAAAAAAAAAAAAAAAAAACCATTCTTTATTTTCTTTAAAATGGTGATTTTATACATGAATTATGGCAAAAAGTAACCAAGAAACCAACAAAAAGAGACATGGGGTCAATGCTTGGATTGAAGGAAAGTGCCAAAATCTATAGCCATCCCAACAGAAAATATGGGGCCATGTACAGCCAAAGTGACAAGATTCACAAGACATCACTTACCCCATCATCATAAATATGATCGAGAATTTTAAGAGTGTCTCTAGAAGATCCACAAAAGCTGCTCTTACATAAGCTTTGCATATTTCAAGTTCAGATGGACGATAGATAAAGGAGGAAAAGAATTTAAGTTATATGTACTCATAATACATAAATTATCCAATATCGAAATGATTCCATTAGTATACTTTCACCGATTATAATGAGTAATTAACTATACATTTTTGTTACCAACTCACACTCGATATGTAAATTTACTTTATGGTGTAAATCAACAAGTTGGACGAAATTGTCAACTTTCCATGTTCCAAATTGATGAAAACTAACCTCCAACCGGTGCTTACACACTCTTATCACTAAATCATACAGTAATTAATTAATATACATTTTTTAATTTACTATTTAACTACGTTAAGTTAGAATAATTTGATGTGGACATCAAGTAAAAATTACGTCCCAAATTTGTGTGAAGGTAACTGTAAGTCAAGGACCATACATAGAAATAATCATAATATGTTGTATTCTCAAAATAATAAAGGAAATACCATACAACAAACACATACAAGACACCAACTAATTTAGGATTAAGACACAATTGATGAATTGATCTAAAAGAGCAATAGACATGAATAAAAACAGAATTCACATTATGCCTATCCATAACATCTTAGACCTTTTCCTTTTCTTTTTTTTTTTCAAATGTATGATTAGACCTTTTCACCATTGACGAATATGCACAATTACACGTTGAGAATAATGCAACCGTTCCCTATGACTCAAATGTGCATGTTCCATGTTATAAAGATGTGATGGCATGCTCCAATCTCTAAAAGAAAATTCAATTCCAACTTGATGGGACCTTGATCTGGTCAAGTGGTAAGAATGCGACATGTTTGAGTTAAAGGCACGTCACAGATTCAAACCACACAAGTTCCTGGTATTTTAAGAGGATAAAGGTAAATGTGGATTAAACACACGTCGCGAGTTCGAGTCTTGCTTCAGATAAAAGTTTGGTATTTAAGTGGAGAAGAATTGGACAAGTCCATTATCTACCGAGTTTTGAACCGTGAACCACATCTGAACCACATACCACCGTGCCCTTAAAATAGTAATCCAAACCTTCTAAACTCATGGATTATCTCAAGTTCAAGAAGAGGACATATCTCAATTCTCACGTGAAATAAAACCTGACGTTGAAAATTAGGATATCCACTGCAGAAAATACTATCTGAATTAGAACATCAGACTAGTCAAGTTTTCTACTACTGCGACAAAATAATACATGGCAGTTAATTCAGCACAAGCCAAATGCTAGAAGACATATAACAGACTGTTATAGAATATCAGCATGATAGAATCCATGATACTAAGGGAGGAATTGAAATACACTACCTATATACAGAAAGCTAATTGACAAAAACCTCATCCTAACTTGTTCTAGCGTGACTTCGACTCATCAAACCCCCAGCAAATGCCTATGCAATATTACATTTTAAGGTAAGCAACATACTAAGAGATGATCATTTTAGTCTCATATAATTAGTTTTATATTTTACGAATCACATATACGTATTTCTTGTACACTTAATATTGCTTCTTTCTCTGAACTGTTTTACTATCGTCCAAAAACACTCGTCTTTACTTTCTAACTAAGCATAAACGAGGAGTTGCTTTTTGCCTTCTTTTTGGTTTTGCTAATATTGTGATGGATAAAACTCCAATGAGGATTAGAGACTGCCATAGACTTACAGATGTCTGATTTCCTGTTTCTAGGATATATTGGAGGTTCACTTTATAGGGCTTAATTAAGTAAATAAAATTATATCGTATCTAACCTAACCATTTAAACTTGTAAATGAGGTAATCACACAATCCTACCTGATACAAGGATAGACAAAAGATCCAAAGTTCAAGTGCAAAGCTCGCCACATACCAACTTTAGCCTGCAGATATTTCCACTTTGAAATTGCTATTGAAGCAAATCTTAAGTGACTCAGCATCCCCACATAGTGCAACGAACTCTATATCTCCAGAAAATGATATCAATAGTACATGATAAAATAATGGACAATGTGCACTCTATGAATACATTATCACACCGAGAACTTTTCTGACTACAGTTCCTATACTCCAACAACACTTTGTACATTCCTCGAGGGCACGGTGGTGTCCTAAACTAAGGGTTCGCTCTCTCTACCACAGGGCCCTTCAAGATTGGAGTAAAAAAACTTCAAGCCCGGCACCAGAAGCAAATTGCAGCAAAAATGATATGGTCTTCCCAAATTGAATGTTCTCCAGTGACTGATTCTCCATATGTACTAAAAGAGGCAATCCAATCAAGCTGCTGCGCATACAGACCCTAACAGAATTAAAAAAAAAAGAGCCATTAGTATCATGATGGTTACCACAATGAAACATAACGTTAGGACCATAAAGTGCTAAGGCTGAAAGTTCCTTCATCAAAGCTTGCACTAGCACAAGAAGCAGCCTAGCTAAGTTACTCGAACTCTTCGAAAGTGTTGCCGCACCCATGTCGGATGCTCCAAAAATACACTACTTTTGAAGGATCCGACACGCACCCGACGACATTTTAGGCGAGTCCGAGTAACTTAGCAGCCTAGTGAAGTGACAAATAGCAATAAATTCTTGGTTCTTTTTCCTTCTTTTTTCAAGTTATTTCCTGATTCTGCTAAGAAGTAATTGTACAGAGCATCTCTCAAGATAAAAGCAAGCAATATCTATATGTCTGAACTCGTCAGGCAAGAGAGCTAAATGACTAAGCTAATGAAAAACCAAAGTAATTGACCACAAAACAGTTCCCTAAATACTGAACAACTGCCATCAAGTCTGCTGATTTGAGAGTGAAATAAAGGACAGGAGATAACTTTGGTTGGCCTCACCAATAGTTATTTTTTCTCCGCCCCTAATAATATAACTTTTGTTGAACCCCAAACGCCTGCTAATATAATAACTCCATTAACTATTCCCTGAGTTCCTTTTCTAGTACCAAGATTGGTCTCTTCTACCATTCCCTTCAAAGTGGATTAGTTCTGGAAGGAAAGAAGAACGAGGGGGATGCAAGTAAAATTTAGTCCAGAGCTTCAGACTAAGTTTATACAAGCTTCACACAAGAATAGTTTTATGGTATATTATGTAGATGCTATCCCTGTGTGAAAACCTTCTTTTTCCTTATTCTTAGTCTACTCAAACCGATCTATCACCTAATTTTGTAGAGGAAATTCATTTGTAAATAAATAGCTCTCCAACTATCAATTCTAACAGGAAAAAAAGAATTTTATACTTGAATAGTTGAATTACAGTTCCAGCCGAACCTCCTAGAGAGAAAAAAAATCCACAACTGATATGGAGACAGCTCCTTGTTTATACAATCAATAACTTCTGCAAAAGGAGGCAATTGCTTTTCTTTTTATTTCTCCATACTTTTATTATGTGTATGGTTTTTTTTTTTTTTTTTTTTTGGGTGGTGGGGGGGGGGGAGGTTGTGGCGGCGAGAGAGATAGACCTGAAGACCAGGAAGAACAGCAGAACTTCCCTTCATCAACATGCTTCACATCAAGGCCGATGAACCAGGATCCAGCACTCACATCATCATGAGCATATGTGCGAAGTATTGATCTACAAATTGCAGAAAGACAAAACAGTAAGCATTCTACTATTGCCATCACAAGTGATGGAAACATATGGTTTTGTTTTTCTTTTTCAGTGGACTAATGTGCACAAAAAGATTACCTACTATTACAGTCCCAGGTACTATAAATCAATCTAACACGGAGACAATTATGGAGAAGTAAACACATGTTCCAACCAAAAACGACCCTTCACCGAGAGTAGAACCCCGAGCTCAAGGTTCTTGGCACCTCAGTGTTTCAGCATGCACTAGAAAGATACTGTTAATCCACGTTTCTTCTGATAAGTACATTGTCAATTCCACATATTTTACCTGTTGATAGAAATAAATTGAGCCAACGCCTTTGATATGGCAAATATTTCACCAGACGCATGCCTGAAGTATCTGGTTGTGAAAAAGTACAAAAAAGATGAAAGTATTAGCATCTAAACAAGTTGCAGAACTCATCAGCTTGCAAATCTTGACATATCATGCCTAATCTATATCAGCAGATTAGCACCATGCCCAGAAAAATATGAGTACCTATCTATTCTTTATTTCGTTTTTGTTTTGTTGTGTGTGTGTGGAGTGGGGGTGTCAATAAGCTCCCCAACCTTGGCTGTGCATCCCAGACGGATACATATTTTGATAATAAATGATTATAAAATGGAAGTAATTTCTCAATCTTGCCTCCTAGACATCAAGCATGAGCACAGTATTCTAAATGCTTAATATCCATATCCAGATTTTCTTAATAATGGAACCTGTAATGCCACAGCTACGTACTTGCTAATTTTCATTTTCTACTATTACGAGGCAGCTTGGCCATTGAGACATACTGGGATAGAAAATTCTCACACATCTATGAATCTCGTAGTTCTTATTCTCCTAATGGGAAGAATAACATCAAAGTTACATGAGCTCCAGAGTTTCACTTTCCCCTTTAGCTAGAAATTTCAAATACTATGAATCAGCATTTTAGACGTCCCAGTAGGAATTTAAACCAAATAATGCTACTTCACAATAAGAAGCAATTGAATTCCCCAAAACCATGATGATAACAAGAAAGTCAAAGAACCAGAAGGTCAATAGTGCCCTTCCTGCTGGCTGTTATACATCTCTAAGTAATCTCCATTCACAAACTTTGTTCAACTTCTCCAACAATTATTAACATAACTAATGAAATTAGCACTCTTTAAGTTTGCTAACACAAAAAATAAAGAAAGATGAAAAGGAAGAAGATATCAATCCAATACAGCATGATTAATATTTTCAATCAAGACGCACAAGCAACTAGCAGTAGAGAGAGAAGAGGTAGAACTACAACACATGCAGCAGTGGACACTACATATAGCATCGCTTGCATCAGCTAGATGATTTCAGTAAATAGTATGAAAGTACTCACGATTTTCCATCCCCAAATTTCCACCACTCTGGTTCATACCATTTCTGTTCCCTGTGAACAAGAAACAAAAAAAAAATAGGTTATGATGAACTAATACACTCAGATGACTCTTTGAGCAAAACAGCAATTATTAATAAACAGGACAAACTCACGGCTGTGAGAAAACTTCGCCAGATTTCATACACCCTATGTAGGCACGACGCTTATCCAAATAGCTGGCAAGTACTGTTCCAACAGCATCTGTGGATAAACTAAAGCTTATAAGCATAAGCCACATATATTAAAAAAATAAGAAAATGTTAACAGGTTAAGAACTCAGCAAAGAACATCATTAGTTATGGCGTCATAATATTATGTTTTATTAGTTATGGAGTTGCAATTTTCTGTGAAAGACATAGCCGGTCCAGATTCTATCTCTAGGAAGTTAGTATCTCAAGGGATCATCATCAATCAGTTTTGCCAGATGGTTAGAGAGTAGAGACTGAGAAGATCCAACAAGATTTCTCATTGGCATTTTGATACAATCTATTAAATACAATAATTTCCTATTCGAAGTCATTGTATACTATTTTATTTAGTCAAAAGAAACCCTGATATAATGAATTCATGGTAGTTCTTTGAACACTCCAAATCGTAATTCATTAGGATTCATTCCGGTCCTAGCTCTGTAAAACGAGGCAACTGGTTCTTTGACCCACTTTGGCATGATATAGCCAATCCTACTGTTGCTCACTCGGGGAAATCAGACTGTTGACCACAAACAGGCACCACGCCTTCTAGTATTTTAGGTAACACGACACCACTTCGGCACTGCATTTCTTTTGTACATTTTTTGTGATTTTATGTAACACCCCTATCGACTCTTTGAGAAGCCTACGGCTTGACAAGAATGATAATCTAAAGTCACCTAGGTACTTCTTCTTTTTGTTCTTTATCTCACTGCAATTTCCAGATTCAACATGTCAATCCTGACATACATTGGAAAACCCCTTTAGCAATCTTTTTCCTGCACTTAAGCCTCTAAAGAATTTGATCATTTCAAATCTACCGTAGTAGTTTCACAATGTAAGGAAAAATTAAATTATAGAAAATGGAAAGACATGAGCAGAGCGCAGGGTACCGAGAACAACAGCTATGCGAATGCACATATTGAAGGTTCCTAATACTGTGTACCTAAATTAACATAGACATTGTCGTTGACCTTGGCATAAAACTCAGCATCCCAATGCTCAACAGCATGAGCAAAAAATGACTTTGTCTTCTTTGATTGCTCTTGAGGAGACTCCACATGGTCATTCTGCTCAGGAAGAAAATAATATTCACATACTGTCGTAGACACATATACTACTAGAACTAGATTACCCCGATTTTCAGAACAATGGTAAGATATACATAAAAAGACATACAAACAAGCTCAGATGACATGAGTGTGCTAACATATAGCAACATTATTGATACGCCTTAATTTATTTGAGAAGGCTTTTTTTTAAAGGAAGTGGGAATTGATTACCCTCTATTTATTACTATTTCTGTGGTAGAGGAAGGATGGGAATAGTCCAAGAAGATTTAATCTTATTTTGATAGGTTAGAACAACGAACAACTCTCAATTAATTTAGTTCTCAAAGCTCGTTTATTTTATGGTTATAAATAGCTATCTTTAGTTGATAACAATATACTAAGCTTGTACAAAAGACATGTAAAAGTTGCACATACAAGAATGATGAAGTCATTGGAATGCCTGCTCTCATCATCAATGGCTCTATCTGAACTGTCTCCGCGATTTGAACTGCATGAGGTGTAAATTTGAGTAAGTAACCTGATTGGAAGAAAGGTCTAGCAACGCTTTCTCAAAGAGCATTCTGGTGTATCCTTTATTTAGTTCAGATTTATCGAGGTAGATTACCTTCTTCCTATGACGAATCGTATTACGATACCTTTCTCCTCCTGTAATTTTTTTAGAGCAGCACCTACCAAAAGTAGCTTATAAATTTAGAATGAAATCAGTTAATTCATCATGATAGCAGTTATACTGCAGATACTTCTGATTAGGACAAGATTAATGATATTGCTAGGGAATTCAACAGCAATCCAGTCTAAATGTGTTCATCAGACAATGATTGCATCAGCAAGGTGAGCTGAAATATAACTTCAGCATCTTAGTTGAGTTGGTTGAATTTTAGCTTCACAAGGCCTAATAGAAGAAATCAAGAAAAAGGGGAGAGGAAAAGAAAGCCAAACCAGTAGGCATCCATGCTTTGCGAATCGCATCTCTGTTTTTCTTGTTGCCAAACTTTGTAGAGACACCTACAACAGCTAGAAGCTTTTTCTTTGAATCCTTCCCATAGTTATCCAGTAGATGCTTCGATACAAAACCTTCCTGACTGGATTTACCCAGTTCCATCTGAAGTGCAGCTAGCCTCTTCTGTTGTTCCCTGGCAAAGAAATCATCAGCCTGTATAATCCCAGCATAAAACTCCAATATGAGCAGAAATCTCTCAAATTAGAACAGAAATCCAACACAATCATCTAACCTGCAGGTTATGATCTTCAATGTATCATCTACTGATATAGCCGAACGACCCTGAAAAGGAAGATAAGCATGCCTATAACTTTTGATATAACATTAGCATCTCAGGGCTCAACTCATCAGGACCAATGAAACGACATAAATATTAAGAATCAATGTCAGCTTCATCAAACTATCTGACCAAAAACATACCTTTTTCAAAGTACACTTTCTGACAAAAATCTTGAAATTCTCCAACACTAGTAAGCAATAGAAGTTCTTCCTTTTCCTGAGTTCTATTTATTTTTGTGTTACTAGAACAACTAGCAAAAACTAGTGCATAAAGGCTTTTGTTGATCTTATTGGTGGGCACTATGGGGGTTCCTCAACTTGGGCGAATTTCTAGCAGATTAGCCTAGTAAACTTGTGACGATGTTGAATCTTAGATGAAGGAAATGCACTCATCACCCAACCAATACAGAGGGCTAGTTAACATATGGTAATGTGAAACCTTGGAGTTTCTTTATAATCAATCTAATTAACCATATTGAATATATAAACCAAGGCGACTACCTCATAGTCGGTTATCTTAATCCAGACATGATATCCACCTTGATCTTTGTAGAGCCTATCCGACTCTACAATACAAGAACTTACTTAAAACAAAGATGACCAGAGAATTCAGGGAAAAAGAATCAGCTTTACCTACCACATGAATAGAATAACACTACAATTAGAGTGAAAATACCTGTCCGGTTCTCCTATCAAGCTCTTGAATAAGATATACCCTATTCTCCGAGTCCAGCCACAACCTGCCAATTACACATTTACCAGTTGCCACAGTTAATCATAAAAAACACTTAAATACCAATCATTCAAATAAACAAGGCGGAATACATAGACAAACACTTAAACTTGGCCTCCACAGTCAGTTGAACACTCCAACTTATAAAATGATCATCTAGACAACTCCAACACTCCAACTTATAAAATGTGTACCACCTTAGCGTAGGCGTCCACAAGACACAATCGGGACGAGTTGAGATATCTAGATGTGCGTTCTCAAAGTTGGAGTGTTTTTTAATTCCATTGAGGCCAAGCTCGCATAGGCCAATTCAGCATATTAAATATGTAAGAATAAATTTTTCACGACACTAACAGTGGGAGTAATTAATAAGCAAACCAAAAAAAGACGAAAATGTGCATGGACGTGCTTCCTCCGTTTATTTTACTTGACACGTTTCGCTTCTCAAGAGTAACTAATCTTCAAAGCTAAATTGCATTAGATTAATTTAAAACTATAATAAAAATAATATTAAATATGCAAGAATAAATTTTTCTAACATATTAAATAAGCAAACCAAAAACGACGATGTGATGGACGTGCTTCCTCCGTGTCATTAGATTAATTTAAAATTTAGATGTTGGAAAACTATAATAATAAAAATAATATAATTTGCAATTCTTTCTCATATTAATATGATGAACATTAAAATGTTGGTCAAATTTCATATAGTTTGACTCTCGAAGAGCGAAAGGTAATATGTATACAAGAGAGAGAGGTTAGACTTACCTGCCGGCAACATAAAGAGCAGCCATAGCAGAGAACATAGAGAGCATTAGAAATGAAATTCGAGATCGGAAAGTGGAGGTGGATGATGATAGCCGGTTATTGGAGCCCCGACTATTCATTTCTTCGGAGTCCGGAGAGTTGAGACTGATTCACTTGCCCAGTTTGAGATCCGATTGTCACTTTCGGATTTTTAGTTTTAATTTTTTTTTTTCTTTAAAGTGTGGGGAATTATAGATTGAGATGTTGCAGCTAAAAAAAAGTAAAGTAATTTTTGGTAGGTGCTTAAAGGTTCTATAAAAGCTAGTACTAAAACACAAGATTTTCAAAAATTTTAATTTTATTTCTCAGATCATGGCCAAATATGCACTCTAATTTGTCTCTACACATATTGTTCGCTGAGCAATGGACAAACCATAGTAAAGAAAATTTGAATAAGTGATGTTGCAAGTGAAATTGTGACATTTGAATTAGTGATTTTTTTATTTTTATTTTTAAGAAATGCAACATGAATAATTTCTTTTTCCCATCGTCTTTTGACATTTCTTGGTAATTGAGTTTTCCCCCCTTCTCGAATTAACTATGTGAAGAGGAGAATGCTCAACTATTCACTTTATGTCGTTTGCAAAATAGTTATTCATAAGATAAATGATGTAATAAATTGTCAATTGTCATTTTAGATCTATATTAATTATTCCCTCTACCCTATTTCTTTGTTGTTCTGGTCCAGAAAAAAATAACACACTTGTATATTTAAAATTAATTAATTTTATGTTATGGCATGGTTAAGATTATAAGTTTTAAAAAATTTATAACTAGACAATTACTATTACATGTTTAGAATCATAAGTTTAAAAATATTCATTTATTTCTTAAATTTCGTGTCGATTCAAACATTATCATATAACTTGAAATTGAAGAAGAATGATTTATGTTTTTTTCAAAATTCACAAACTGTTTAACTATTGTAGAAGAGTGGGTTTGGTCGTCAACCCACTCTTCTATAATAGTAAATAAAAAAAAAAAAAAAATTAAGGAGGGGTCCATTTGAAGAAGTAGGAGACAATTCAAAAAAAAAAAAAAATAGGACATTTAAATAATGATAATAAGTTCTAAAATGGTAAAGGATTTAGAGAAAATTTAAAGAAAAGAAATTCAGGAAAAAATAAATAACGATTTAAATTGAACACAAAAACCGCTAAAGAAGTCATAAAACCAAAAGATTTAAAACTTATACCTTTGGGTAAGGATAAAAATGCACTAATTTTAGACACATACTTCTCAATCCACTCTTCTATAATAGTGAATAAAAAAAAAAAAGAGAGACAATTTAAATAATGATAATAAGTTCGAAAAATGGTAAAGTACGCTTTAGAGAAAATTTAAAGAAGATAAATTCGGGGAAAAAAGAAATAACGATTTAAATTGAACACAAAAACCGCTAAAGAAGTCATAAAACCAAAAGATTTAAAATTATACCTTTGGGTATGGATAAAAATGCACTAATTTTAAACAAATACGTCTCACACAAATAATGATAAATAACATCAAGAAGACGAAATATAAACGGTCAAGAAACGTATACACATATTTTCTTAAAATGATGAAGTTGGTTTATACTTAAAATTTTAAGACTACAACAGATGCTAACATATGAAAGCGCTTTTCAGTGTTGTTGAGTAGAAAGAAATGATGGCATGAAGCTCGGTAGGAAAAGGTGTATTTCAAATCTTTCAATTGGAGAACAAAACCAGGAAAGTCATATATGGGAGAAGCGGACTACGTAAAATAATTTATTGATATTTTCAATTAATTGAATTATAGTACTTTCTATAATTAAAATTCCATAATTATATTACTAAAAAGTACTCTCTCTGTCCTAATTTATGTGGCATAGTTTGACTAGGCACGAAGTTAAAAAAAAAAAAAAAAAGGAAAGCTCTTTGAAACTTGTGGTCTAAAACAAGCCATAGATATTTGTGTGGATTTAAATCATTTCATTAAAGGTAAAAGGGAAAGTTTTAAGTTAAATGATTCCTAAACATAAAAATATATAATTCTTTTTTAGACAGACTGAAAAGAAAAGTGTGGTACTATTTGTTGTGTTGGGCCCGTGTTAGCAGTGGCGGATTTAGAATTTTCATCCAGGGTGTTCGAAAACCGTTAAGCAATCCTTTTCCATATTGTTGAGGGTGTTCAAAACATATATATCTATATAAACTCGAAAAATTTACCCTATATATACGGTGGAATTTTTCATGGGGTGTTCGTGAACACCCCGCCTACCTTTAAATCCGCGTGCGTCTTTATAAGACTTTCATCATCTAGTATGTAATAATAAAAATAATAATGAATGATCAGTTGTTAGCTTCCTACTCTTCGGTAGGCAATGTTACCTCATATATTTCTATCTTTACCCATTGTGAGTTTATGACTAGCTGATTTACGTTGGTTTCATTGGAAACATTAGAAATGTAATATTCTAAAACTTGAGGTTTTATGTTGGCGACTAATAAAGTGAATTTTAAAAATGAAATTTAAGCTACCGACATTTCTGAGATTGTAGATAATCTCAGTTAACTTAAAATGAATGAAAATCACATTTAAATATACCTTTTGCATATCTTTTTGAAATTCTAAAAAAAAATAAAAAAATACACCCAATTAAAATTTTCTGGCCAAAAATCTACTAAAGAACAAACACCATGTGGAGGAAACTTCCTAAGCTAGGCATGTGGGATTTGTCTAAACAGTGACAGAAATGTCCTATATTGGATGGTGTAAATGCTTGAGTTTATCCACCTATTTCTTCTCAAAAAATTTGTAATAATTTCGTTTAATGGGAATTGCAACAGCAAAATGAACATACTTACATTCAAATCTTCACTGAATCAGAAATTTGTAATATGTATAGGTTGTTTTAAAAGAGTTCACATTAACAATATATATTACATATAAATTATATAATGTAGGATAGATATATAATTTTAGCAATAGAAAGCTAGAAATTGTGAAAAGAAAACAATAAGATGAATTCACTATTCTTAGATTAAGAACCATTACATTACCATGTATACTTATTGACATATCTTATGGTGATACTTCAGATTAAAAAAAAAAAATTAAATATAAATGTTAACATTTGAGAAGACTACTAAGATTAATCAATCAGCTACACTTTCATGTCTAATTAATTGAAATTGACTGAACAAATTATTTATAGCAATTTTCTCCCTATTGGAATCTATATTCATTGAGGTGTTTGGCCATGAGAATTTTTCAGAAAATCATTTCACTTTATTTAAGTAAGTATTTATCGTAAACTTTTGCCGATGTGGCAAAAGTGAAATGCACTCTCCTCGGGCGCGTGAAGTACTCTTCAATACTATTTTTTTTTTTTGATTGAAAGCTTACAACTTTTAAAATATAACTTAAATTAAAAAAAAAAAAAAAACCTAAGAATCGACCCGTCGGTGACTCCCTCCCTCACCCTCTTCGTCTTCCTCCACCGCTTCCTCTTCTTCAATTTTTTTTGTTTTTTGTTCTTTTTTTTTTTTCTTGCTATAAAAATAATTTGTGAATTAGATGTTTCTTTTGATCACCATTTTCTTATTTTTCTTTGAAAAGCACCATCACCATCACATCACCATTTTTTTTTAGGAAAATCATTTTACTTTATTTAAAAATCAAGTTTGTCCGGCGGTGGCCGGGTACTGCCGCCGAATTCGACGAAGAAGAAAAAGGATCCTAAGGAGAGGGGAAAAGAAAGGGATAAGAAAAGAGGGGGTGGATTCTTGGAAATACAACTTGAAATAAAGTTGTATTTGGTATTTGAAAACTCCTAAAGCTTTAGGGGGTGGGGCGTTCGAGGGTGTTGTATAATTTATTTTTTAACATGTTTTCAAACAATCAAATACTCTTAATTTTGCCGATTTGTGAAAAAGGTACTCGATAGGAAAAACTATAACCAAACACAACCCCATCTTCAACTCCAACTTCAAAATTCCAAATCAAGTGAAAAATATTTGGTTTTCATGACCAAACGCCTACTAAGTATTCAATATGTTCTATTTTATACTCCTATTTATTTACATTAGTTTGTTTAATAAAAACAATATACCTTTAATGTAAACTTCTTATCAAGAATGCAGTGAAGAAGTAAGCTTTAATTAGTTAAATATTATGACTTTTTTAACATCATATATATCAAAACTTATTTTTGAACGTTCGAGTCAAGTTAAATAATATCTCTTAAATTAGAAAGTTGAGAGAGTATTACCGTATGTCAATTTATGCAAATCCAAGTTTATGGATCTATTTTGGGAAGGCAAGAGTAATAGACAACCTCAATGCTAATAATATAAGCTTGATGGTGACTACTCCAATTGTAAGAAAAAAACGTGGGACAGAGAGAGATATTACAATTTCCCCCCCAAAATGTGCATTTTTGGCTCAATAATTTCAATGATATGTTTGTTTTTTAAAAAATACCAAAAATATATAAAACTCATATGTAAAAAAAAAAGCTTGAGAATAAACCATAACGATAAAATAAACGGAAGTCGTTAATAGTACATGCCATAGGTATTCGAATGCCAAGTGCAACTCATAAATTGGGCCGCACCAAAAAAGTGTGATGTACACAATTATCTTGATATATTATTGGTAACTGTTTTCACGACTCGAATATAATTTAGGGGAAAGAATGTTGCTGTCTCAAAAAAAAAAAAAAAAATATGACTAGCCCTTACCCTTTTACTTTCATACTCTCACATTATTTACCCGAAATGCTCTCAAAATTAATGATACCAACATAGTATCACTCTGAATTTTATATATCATAATGATATCACAAGGGACTTTTTACATTTCTTCAAAAACACTCATCAGCCCTCTATGAAACTCTTATGGTATATATGATATACTGACATTTTATTATTGAGGATTATATTCATTTACTAAAAAAACACACAATCCTAAGAAACTACCTCTACAGTGTCATCATCTTATACATACAGGGGAGAATCTATGTATTAAAAATGGGTCACGAAAATACATGGTCACCCGACTAAACTCAGTATATTATGTATATAATCCTTAAAATATATCTAATATTAACTGAAGGAACACATAGTCAAACTAGATCGAGTGGAGCACCGGTTAAGTGTTGAGTTTAATCCCTTAAGGTTGTGGGATTAAACCCTACTAAATGCCCTTTTGCGTATTTTTTTTAAAAAAAATCATTGAGATAATATCATATAGGACTGTTTCAAATCACTCAACAAGACCATATATTGAGATGGTATTATTGAAGACGTCTTTAGTCTTGAAGACACTTTCTTAGTTCTCTATATTACTATCATGATATATAAATATACTGCAATAATGATTTTGGGGGTGAGACATTTGGATATATATTTTCGGCCGGTTGAGTTTTGGCAAAATTAGTGAGATATTTTGTGTGGTTTTTTCCATAATTTACCATGTCGACTAAAGTGTGATATTATAAATCACATTTTGACATGACTTTATATTATGTGGTCCGCAGAATAAGCGAATAGACATCGGAGTCGTGATTCAAGTGAAGACATCAAAGGCAAATAAATACTATACAAATTATCTCTATTTTTTTCCCTCTGTGCCTGTCTTAACCAGAATCCTTCACTCACATCCACAGAGCTTTTCTGATCTAAAGTAAGCGAAGATGATGAACGATACAGATGTATCAAAGCAGATCCAACAGATGGTCAGATTCATCCGTCAAGAAGCCGAAGAAAAAGCTAACGAGATTTCCGTCTCCGCTGAAGAAGTATTTATTATGCCCTAATTACTCACTCTTATGAATTTCATTCACCTTCAGTTAATTTAGTTATACAGTGATGATGTAAGACTTACTAGTATAAATCATGGATTGATGTTCAAGTTACTTTAGTTTTTAGATTAATATTGTGCATATCGAAGAAGTAAAACCTCAGTTAATATAATATGCTCCAAATTTTGAAGTTAATTTTTAGTTAGAGTAATAATGTGCACATCGAAGAAGTAAAACTTAGTTTTATTCAAAATGTGCTTTAATTTTGAAGTTAATTTAGTTATAGAGTGATGATGTAAGCCTAACTAATACAAATACTGGCTCGATGTTGAAGTTAATTTTAGTTTTAGAGTAGTAATGTGCACATCGAAGAAGTAAGCGTTAGTTATCCAAAATATGCTCTAATTTTGAAGTTAGTTTTAGTTATAGAGTAACAATGTAAGCCTTACTTATAGTAATTATGGCTTGATGTTGAAGTTAATTTAGTTTTAGAGTAATGATGTGCACGTTGAAGAAGTAAGCGTTAGTTATTCAAAATGTGCTCTAATTTTGATTTTAATTTTAGTTATAGAGTAATAATGTGCGCGTCGAAGTAGTAAGCCTTACTAATACAATCATGGCTTGATATTGAAGTTAAACACACATGGAGTTATTTTCAGTTTGGTCGTCAGTTTATCTCTTGTTCTCAGAGTAATAACGTGTGCTCCAAAGTACTAAGCCCTAATTATAAAAATTATAATACAAATTTGAAGTTATTTGAGTTTATTCAAGGTGTATCTGCTGTTCTTAGAGTAAGAATGTGCCAGAAGTCAGCCATAATTATACAAATTGTGCTCAAATTTTGAAGTAACGTGGAGTTTATTAATTATTTTTATCTGTTGTTCTTACAGTAATAATGCATTCACGGAAGAATTGAGGCATAATTATACAAAATATGCTCCAATATGGAAGTTTACTGTGTTTAGTCAGTACTGATTCTGTTGTTAGAGTGTTAATGAGCACACTGGATTTGTGATTGTTTTAGGAATTCAACATTGAGAAGTTGCAGCTAGTGGAAGCAGAGAAGAAGAAGATCAGACAGGAATATGAGCGTAAGGAGAAACAAGTTGATGTTCGCAAGAAAATGTAATTTCTCCAATTTGGTTTATATAGTGGTTTTGATTCGACTTTGACACCAGTATTTAAAAAGAGAGTTTGTTAAACTATGGTATGAGTAACGTTTTAAGATCACAGTTATGTCTGGATTTGTGGTCTTCAGAGGCTCTCAAGCACATATTACAAAATAAAAAAAGATATCTTAAAGGTACAGGGCAACCGTGTCTAAAATTTACTTGAAGTTGGAATCTTTCAAGGGGTTTGATTTGTTTCATTGTGATTGTGAGGTTGAACAGAAGATATTTTAATGCTTTTGTATTGTAACTATAATAGCTAAACCTCCATTTTGCATGATATCATCAGTCTTTATTCAGTGGCTTAACTATATGATCTATGGTTGCAGTTGATCACTTCTATATAAAAAAGATCTATGTTTGCAGTTACGTAGTTTCCTTTTATCTTTTCAGTATGTCTGGGTTTCTGCTTGTTTAGCTCCATGTTGTTTGCACTTGGACTGCAAATTAAGTGTGCATCTTCATGGATGTACATTCTATATTGCACATTTTATTGGGCATTGATTGGACAAAAAATTTGTGGTAACATCTGTATTTGTGGGAGTTCTTGGCCTTGACAAGCGCCAAAAGTCATATGCCAATTCTAATAATACCAGGCTTATATCAAGTAATTTCTTTTACTGGGCTAATTCATATAGTTGATCCAACTGATCTTAATTGATAGATTTGTTAATTGACTCCACTTGGCCTAAGTCTGATTTCTCTAAATTTGTTTTGCTGCTATTAGTATGTGAACACAAAAATTTTCTGTTGTTAAACTAATCCAATTGCAATTTTTTGGGGCAAAATAGAGTGTTCAAAGTTTATTGATAATGCATTTGTTGCAGTGAGTACTCCATGCAACTCAATGCCTCTAGAATCAAGGTTCTTCAAGCTCAGGACGACTTGGTCAATTGCATGAAGGAGGAAGCATCAAAGGAGCTTTTGAACGTCAGCCAATCCCACAACCACCATACCTATAAGAAGCTTCTGCAAGATCTTATTGTTCAGGTACTTTGCTGATGGCAATTAGCTGCACGAGTTTTCTGTCTCTCCCTCCCCTTTTTTCTCGTCCTGTCTGAGAAAATGAGCAGACTATTTCATGAAAGACAACGATCTAATTTCGTATGACTTATCATGTAATTTCTTGTGTGTTCTGATTGAGCATTAGAATGTTTAGATGTGAATGATATACTGTAGGCGTAAATAGCCTGAGCCTGAAATGAAATCTTTTATTGCTTCTCCTTCAAGTTGGATCCTTTGGAAGTTGATGTTTTATTTTTCAGAATCTTAAGCTGTTTCACATTCTTTTAGGGATAATATGAAGGTTATCACATTTCATCGTAAGTGTTTGAGTGCTGAACCAAAGTTGCTACAATGATTTAACCGCGATATTATTGGCCTTCCATGTTTATGTTTTTCTCAATATTTCTAGATGACTTTTGGGACTTATATTGCTTGCTTCTTTGGGCATAACTTAAAAACAACTCTTTGTGCTGCAGAGTTTGCTCAGACTTAAAGAGCCTTCTGTCCTAATACGTTGTCGGGAAGAAGATGTTTCCTTAGTAGAAGAGGTCTTGGATGCAGCAACGGAGGAGTATGCAGAGAAGGCTCAAGTTCACGCACCTGAGGTCATAATTGACCAGATCTACCTTCCATCGGCTCCATCAGAGGACAATGCTCATGCCTCTTCTTGGTACACTACCTCAGTTGTTCTTTCTTTCAATAGGAAACTATAAAATGTACTAGCTCTTAATTCTCAAATTGGTTCCATTAGATGGAGCGGACTCGTGCAGTTGGACTTGGACTCTTTTCTTTCTCTTGCTTTAGTGTATCATTGCTCTTGGGAGGAAGTCAAGCACTTGAGCTCCTAGAATCTAGTTAGCTACCATTACTAATGTCTCTCTCTTTCTATGCCACAGCTATGGAGGAGTAGTTTTGGCTTCTCGAGATGGGAAAATTGTATGTGAAAATACGCTTGACGCCAGATTGGAAGTTGTGTTCCGGAAGAAGCTACCAGAGGTACTTCCTGCTCTCCAGTCCTTTTAGTACTTTAGAACAGATCCTCTTCAGGAAGCATTTTTTCCTTGCATTGTGAAAACCTCTTTTGAGGTAATCCACTATGAAAATATGTCTTGGAAATTGCTGTTTCTATTTATAATTTAGAGGATCTAACAGCAAATCCCAAAAGGGTAGGGCATCTCAGAAAGCCATTGTTTTGTCTCAGCAGCTTTTGGCTCGCTATGGTGCCTACATATATATGTATACCTATTCCTTATCAAAAAAAAAAAAAAAAAAAAAAAGTACTTTTGAAAATTACTTATTGATGTTGTCGAATGTTCTAATTCTTGTTCATGATTCCACCCATATTTTATATACTTGTGGTCCATATCTATTAACTTTAGCCCTCTATAGTAGATCCTTTCTACTTTTAGAATCAAACAAATGAGCTACAGAATCTTACATGTTCCTTACTGTATTTAAGATAGTTTGTCTTGACTGTAGAAAGCTAACAAGGCGATTTTGTGCTTTTTGATGCTACTAGGTAGCTCTAACTTTACCTGTAATTTGCATCTTCTTGATGCCTGATGCTAATGATAACAATTATTTCATCAAAAAAAAAAAAAAATCTTAAATGTTCCTTGTGTCTTTGATGGGCATCTTAGTGGGTTAAATTTTTTTCCAGCCAAGTTATAGACGTTACATAGTACCTACAACTCAGTTGTAGACATTGTCTACCTCTTACCAATACAGTTTAAACTTTTGAAACTGGTAAAATATATGTTTTAAACTTTTAAAAACTTTAGTCATCTTCTTTATGTTCCTGCAACAGAACTTAGGTGGGGTTTTGGGGTGTGTGGGGCCGGGGGGGGGGGAGAGTTTTGCTGCTTATCAATACAAAATACCCTTTATCAATAAAAAAAAAAAAAAAAAGAGGCTGTTGCTTATTAGTTTCTGATGAGACAAGACTGTAAACTTGAGTATCAATAAGAGTCCGGAACTTAAATGACCCAAAAAAAAAAGAAGGACAAAGTGAACCAAAATACCCCAAGAAAAAAACTAATACCAAAGTACCCTTAACGCAATAATTTACAGTGTTAAATGACTTAACTGTAACGGCTCAGTTAAGTCCAATAGCGCAGTAAATTGTTGTGCTATTCTGCTTTTTTTTTTTTTTTTGGGTTAATTACTTTTTTTTTTTTTTGAGACTGGTAACATTTTTTGGGTTAATTACTTTCTTTTAAATTTTCACACTTTTTTCGTACTTTAACCATAGATTAATCTTGCTTCGAGACTCCAGAACTTCAATATTTTATATAAAACCCGATTTATTTTTGTGCGATTTTAAGGTAGGCTCAATACATCAAGGATACGCAAAACTTCGGTTTGTCATTTTAGTGATTGTAAAGTGCTCGAAGGAAGTTTTTGTTTGAAATAAATCGACTTGAATTTTTGCGTATCTTTGATGTATTGAGCCTACCTTATTAATCGTACAGAAATAAATCGGGTTCTATATAAAATATTGAAGTTCTGGAGTCTCGAAGCATGATTAGTCTATGGCTAAGTAATTAGCCAAAAAACGAAGCAGCAGCATAGAATTACTGCGCTATTTGGACTTAACTGAGCCGTTACAGTTAAGTCCTTTAATACAATAAATTACTGCGTTAAGGGTACTATTGTATCGGTTTTTTTTTTTCTTGGGTTATTTTGGTTCACTTTGTCTTTTTGTGGGTCATTTAGGGTCCGGACTCTATCAATAACAACCACTACGGCTTAGACAACCACATCGACCAGTTAAAGATGGGTTAAATGAGGAACCAAAGAAAGGTGACTTACCAGTAAGATGAGTTAACATTTTCTAGTCCTAATAAGTACGGGGGAGAGCAAGAGGGAATTTGCTACTTTTAGCTCTAGCTCTGTCCTTTAATTTGGTAATAAGCATGCCCTACTTATTTCTTTCCATCTATCTAAGCCTTAGTGACGTAGTTATCCGGTACTTGTGCTGGTGGAAGGTAGAAGGTACCCGGTAAAATTAGTCGAGATGCCTGCAAGCTGGCCCGAGCACCACTGTTAATCCGTTACCCAAAAAAAAAAGCCCATGACCTACCTTACATTAGCTCTGTCCTTTTATTTGTCTCCATTAGACGAGTGGTACTGCTTCCATCTATTTCTCAAATGTTAGTTCCATTGGTTTCCAACAATTACACTTCGTAAAATTGTGGCAATTTTAATACTTCGTTTCTGTTAATGAATCTTGCAGATTCGCAAGTGTCTATTTGGTCAAGTTGCCGTCTAATGCTATGGAAGCGTTGGAGTATATATGGCCTTTTGCTTGCGACTCTTGGGATCCTGAAAATGGCGCCTGAGCGGATAAGTTATCATGGCTTTGCTCGTGTACTATTGCCCTTTTTCTCTGCCCTGTTGTGCTTGTATTATTAGAACATTGTGACAAGACTCGTGTTAAAGGGATATTTCCTCAACATTTTTAGCATTAAGTCTATGCATTATATTTTTGTGTTAATGTTCAACAATAAGTGTAAGTTGCTGGAACCCTGAGTTTGCTGGGTCGAGACAATAAAATTATTCGGAGTTGATGGCTCTCTCAATACTTTTATCAATGGCATATTTGTCTTGATTGAAAAACAATTAATGGCATATTTGTATCTCTAAGTCAGCGCTTTATGCTTATATTAGTACTTAATTTTTAATGGGTTTGTTGTCCTGCACGAAAGGTGATGTCAATGATTTTGTTATTATCACGCCAGTTCAAGAAAATAGTTAAAGAAAAGGTCGTCTTTTGCTTCCTCAAATTGCATAATACCTATCAAGGATCATTCAAGTTTAAATTTTTGCCGAAATAAAAATACTAGGCAATTCTTTCCAATTTGTTCAAGCCTGGGTGGACAGTATTGACATTATGGTTATAAACAAAATTCAATGAAGTAGGTGGTAGGTACTCTCGAGGTGGGTGCAAGCTGATTCAGACGTTACGGTTATGAAAAATAATCAATAGAAAATTAATGGTAGGAGCTCAACCGATCTCCTATCTTTCCCAAACGAGAGTCATGCAAAAAGGAAAATACTCCCTCCCTCTCATATTACTTGGCCACTTTCTCTTTTGCACGCCCCTTAAGAAATCATAAAATAAAAGATTTATTTTACTATTTTACCCCTATCTCTCTCCAATAAATATATTCTAATCAATATTGATTATTTTCAAGAACATTTAATACTAAGGGTAAGATGGGAAAGATTTAATTAATTTTATGTTGGTTTTAGGAATGAACAAATAATTTGGGATATATATTTTTAGTAATGTGATAAAGTAATATGGGACGGAGGGAGTAGGCTAGGTGTTATTTATACAACAGTATTATAGTGTAACTAAGAGGCTTCTAATTCTAAGGCAAATTATAAATGGTTATTGTAATTTTTGGCAAATTGTAATTCTTAAATTTATAAAGGTGCAGGAGGGCAAGGGCAGCCCGTAAGTTCCCGCTATGCGCGGTATCCGGAAAAGGACCGGATCACAAGTGTCTATTATATGCAGCATTACCCAGCATTTCTTGTTAATATTAATCTTGAAAGGCTAACAAAAATCCATTACTTAATAGTAATACTAGTCTACTACAGTCGCAAACATACTAGAATAAATTTCTAAAATAACACAGTTAATCAACAATTAATAAATTTACAAAATTGTACGTTTCGAGAAATATCCCTGAACCATTCGAAATACCATTGAACTTTTCAATATAGGTCAACTGTCCAATTTCGAATAGTTGAAGATCAAAACTGAACCCATTTTCTCTTGTTTTGGACCAACCGTTAGTAGAAAGTGTGTTCCTGAACTATTTGGTTAGATGAAGGTATTATTGAGCCAAAAACGTAACGACACGGGTATTTATTTTGGTTAGTAAACTTTCCAAAGATTCTTCTTTAATTTTTTTTGGGACGGTGTGAAAAACTTTATTTTCTACCCTACTAAAAAATAGAAAAAGAAAATAATAATTAAAAAAAAAAAAATGAAAATCCTTTTCTACCAGTGAGCCCTCTTCTCCCTCTCTCTGGTTAGGCTTTCGAACCACGGACAAAGAAAAAAGCCATTAAAATTTTGTGTGTGCTTTCAAGAACTTAAAGTTTTCACACTTTATATATATCTTTTTCACCTCATTACAAACATCAGTTTCTGCCCTCTTTATCAGATCCATTACCAGGTATCATTACACCCAAGCTTGTTCTTCGTATTCTACTTCATTGTATTTACTAAGATTGTTATTTTACCTGTTTAATTTCCATAAAGTTTCTCTTTTTCGCATACCCTTTTTCTCCTTTGATGTGTTGGAAGCTGCAAAGGGTTTAAAAGTATCTGAAATTTATCTTTTTAATGCAATGTTTTCACTAAAGATGTGAACTTTTTCAGTTTATATATGTATCTGTTTATAATTTTAGCTGTATAATTTCCATAAAGGTTCTGTTTTTAGCATACCATTTTTGTCTGTTGATATGTTGGAAGCTTCAAAGGGTTTAAAAATAACTGAAATTTATCTTTTTAATGCAATGTTTTCATTAAAGATGTGAATATTGTCTGTTTATAATTTCACCTGTATAATTTCCATAAAGGTTCTGTTTTTAGCATACCATTTTTGTCTGTTGATATGTTGGAAGCTTCAAAGGGTTTAAAGATATCTGAAATTTGTCTTTTTAATGCAATGTTTTCATTAAAGATGTGAATATTTTCAGTTTAAATATTTGTCTGTTTATAATTTCCATCAAGGTTCTGTTTTTCGCATACCGTCTTAGTCTCTTGATATGTTGGAAGCTGCAGAGGGTTTAAAAATATCTGAAATTTATCTTTTCAATACAAAGTTTTCATAAAGATGTGAACTTTTTCCAGTTTATTTATGTTTCTGTTTATAATTTCACCTGTATAATTTCTATAAAGGTTCTATTTTTCGTATACCATCTTTCTCTGTTGATATGTTGGAAGCTGCAAAGGGTTTAAAAGTACCTGAAATTTATCTCTTCAATGTAAAGTTTTGATTAAAGATGTGAACTTTTTCAGTTTATATATGTATCTGAAATTGCTTTTATATGAAAATGGACTCGAATGGGGGCGGAATGGATATATACTATTCATATATCTAAACCCCACCAGTTTAGGATTGAAACTTTGAATGATGTATCTTTGCTTCCTTTCGTAGTATAAGTTATGGTCAAAGGGTTTTGCGTATCTGAAATTTATCTTTTCAATGCAAAATTCTCATAAAGATGTGAACTTTTTCAGTTTATATATGTTTCTGTACTTTCTTTTATATGAAATGGACTCAAATGGGGCGGAATGGATATAGAGTATTCATATAGCTAAACCTCACTAGTTTAGGGTTGATACTTTGAATGATGTATCTGTACTTTCTTTTGTAGGATAAGTTAGGGTCAAAGGGTTTAAAAGTATCTGAAATTTATCTTTTCAATGCAAAATTCTCATAAAGATGTGAACTTTTTCAGTTTATATATGATTCTGTGCTTGCTTTTGTATGAAATGGGCTCGAATGGGGCGGAATGGATATAGGGTATTCATATAGCTAAACCCCACTAGTTTGGGATTTACACTTAGTTGATTGAGGGGTGTTATGGGTTTGGATAAAATTTGAGGGTATGGATTTTGTTTTCAGCTCAGGGTATAGGGTATGCATTTATTTTCTATTGTTAGCTCAGGGTTTTGGTCATGTTGCTGATTTGCATGACTGTATTTTATTGCTTATCCATAGCACTGTCTTTCTATTGAGGTTGATTGTACTCTTGTTTTCAGCATATTGTTACCTATACAATTCCAGCAAAAGCTCTATTATTTGTATACCATCTTTCCCTGTTGACATATTGGAAGCTGAAAAGCAGCTAACATCAGTCTTCTCATCAATTATTTTCATTAAAATGTGAACTTTTTAATTTTATACATGTATCTGAACTTTTTAATGAAGCAAACTTATGAAAAGAGTCACTCCTTGGGAGGGGATTTTGTGGGGTTTGTCTTTTTAATGCAATTTTTTCATAAAAATGTGAACCTTTTAATTTTATACATGTATCTGAACTTTTTATAATGAAGCAAACTTATGATAGGAGTCACCCCTTGCCAGGGGATTTTGTGGGGTTTGCCTGACATTTCGGGTATACTTTTAGTTTCCCTTTTAGCTCAGTGTTTTGGTCTTCTTGCTTCAAATTAATGTTATTCTATTCTTTTAGTGAACCCCTTAGCTATCTTAAAAGACAAACCATATATAGGCAATGTAGTATTGGAATGAATTGGGCCCAAATAGAACGGAGTAGTTTCAGTTGATTATACAGCCGAAACCAAATATGTTTAGGATAACACAGTTGGTTGGTACGTTCTTTCTTTAAACTAGCATGGCTTTCAGTTTTACCTTTGTTTTTGTTTTATTGTCTACAGGTTTTGGAGGTTGTAATACACATGAATGGCGTGGAGGGCGGCAGGGAAAAAGGTGTGTTCTTTAGGCCTCTTCTGTTGGGGTCAACTGCAAATCACTTAATCTTTGAACTTCCAAATAGTCTATTAGCTTTCATGCTTGAACTTCATGGACATCGACTTCTAGAACATTTCCATTAGCATAAACGGGAAGGTTTTATGTTTAAATACTTACCTGCTTAATTCTCTTAAATTTTATTAGCTTGCCTGTGAGAATTGTATTAATTCTATTGTTGAGACTCCCTCTTTAGTTTGCCAAGTTAGTATGTTTTCGAGGTAGTTCTATACAGATTTTTATATGGAATGTTTCTGCAGGGTACCTTCACTAGTCTTACAAAGGCACTGGCAATAAGATCCAGGTTTACTGCAGCATCAGTTTCCAAATCTGACCTTGAAGAGGCGCAGAGAACAATACCAATTTTGGTCGGACAAGTACAAGGTCTGCACTTGTTTCATTTGTTTATATTAACAATTGTGCTTAATCAACTTCCTTTTTAATAGTTTATTGGTGATTTTCTAACTCAGATGGGTTGCGAGCCCATAATCCTTATGTTCTGAACTTACTTCTTGGTAGACGAGGAGGGGCAAAGGATTCTAGTTTTCGTTCCGCTGCTTGTAAAAGTTGTGTTTTTTCCACGCCCCTCTGAAAATCAAAAGTTTTAGTTTTACTGTGGCCAATTATTTGTGCTACATCTGGGTGAAATGCTTCTGAGTTTCTAAAACTTTCTTGGCTATATATCTTTTTCCTTTATACTGCAGGATGCTTCTTGAATGCAGCTCAACGGAAGTCAAACTATACCAACCTCCTAACATACAGAACTTCAATAAGGTGAAGTCACAACTTTACTTTCAACTTTCCAAGGGATTTTTCTGGTTAGTTCATTTATAAAAGCAAGTGACATCATTCTGAGGATAAGTCGTCCTCTAAGAAATATAGAAATAGACTAATAAATTCTAATTAGTTTACACTTCCAGTTTTCCATGTGGACTCGGTGCGATCTAGCGCTATCCTTAAGGCCCTGTTTAGTTCCTCCTTTCTTTTTACGATAAACAAGTCAAATTCTTTGTCGCTCAATCAACATGGATACCTATGTGTCATCTCAATTTAGGTTCAAATTACAGCTGACAATTTTCAAAAGATTGTTGATGACATTAGTAAGAAAAATCACTTCTTGCTCCTAGGACACAGGGGTTTGACTAAAAAAGCTTTTCAGGGTACCAAGAACCCTAAACCTCGTAGATTAAGATAGAAAACTCACCCATAACTATTCCACCATATAATCTTGTAAGAACTGTCAAAACATGCTAATCAAGGGAAAATTACATTAGTGAAACACAATTGTCAAATACTTCTAGATAGAGTTTCCAGTTATGTGGTTCAGTGAAGGGAATCATTATTGAGAAACATATTGCTTTTATGGTTTCCTTTAAGCAAAATGCTTGGATTATAAAATTTTCGCACTCTTGTACCCAAAGACTTACCAAGAAAATGGTGGAAACTACCTGCATTGTTCAATTATAAGAATTTTAGTAAAGAGGTTAATTTTTTTTTCCATTTTTTTTTTTTTTTTTTTTTTTTTTTTTTTTTGATAAGGTAGTAAAGAGGTTAAGTCTTGAAATAGCTTGCTGAATAATGACACTCAGGAGCAGAAATTAAGATTTAGGCAACAAAGGAGGTTAACTGTTACGCATCAAATTGAGTGGAAATTTTTTGTGCAAGAATAACGGGTTTAGCCAGATTTTATCAATAATTTTAAACAACGGGCAACAGCTAGTAAAAAAGAGAGAGAATTCACGACATCTTTGACCTACTTTTTTTCAGTTGGAGGTCTCATTTGTGGTAAAGATCAACAATACATTAAATCTTGAGTACAATTATATCTTAACACAATAAGGGTATTTGGTTAAAGTTTAATAAATGTTCGACATGACATTGTGCAGAGATGTGTATTTGTTCAGATTAGTGGTTTGCCATGGCTAAGTAATAAGTTTGGCTGAATTGAATAATGATATTTCTAAAATGGTTAAGTTGGTTATCAATAGTGAGCTGTTATCTTTTTCCTTGGAGTTAATTGCACTTCTTTTATAACCCTCCAAAGACAGGAAGGACAAATCTGCTCCGCGGTTTCTTCATTGAGAGTAAATCTTAACATTGCAAGACGAAATTTAAGATCATAGGCAGCGTGATAGAGATAAGTTAACAATCTTTTGGTTGACATAACAGAGACAATATGGTTTTTTCTTTTTCTTTAGGTGTTTTCATGCCAGTCGAGAAGCACTGGCTTGGAAAAAAGAACCAGATGCTTTGGGTTTGAAGGTACAGAAGAAAGGGAAGTTCAAGAAAAGGACAAAGGATTCCTCACCACCCGTTGAAGCCCCTTATGTCCCTCCCAAGATAAAAAGAGCTGCTAGCTCCTTATCAGATAGAACTGTAGAGATATTCGAAGGCATGGCAATTGTTGAGCTGGCCAAACGTTGTGGAGAGTCAATATCTGTGCTGCAGGATATCCTTATAAATGTGGGGGAGAAGGTTGACTCAGAATATGATCCTCTTAGCATCGACATTGCCGAGCTTGTTGCGATGGTAAAACTTTTTTTTTCTCTCTCTGTTGAGTTTAAGTGCCTGTTTGGCCAAGCTTCTAAAATCAGCTTATTTTGGAAAGTTCTCTTCAAAAGTGCTTTTGGTGAGAAGCAGTTTGTGTTTGACTAATCAATTTGTAAAGCACTTTTGAGCAGCAATTAGTGTTTGGCTAAGCTTTTAAAAAGTGTTTCTAAGTGTATTTTTTCAAAAGTACTTTTCAAAAAAGAACTTTTGAGGAGAAGCTACTTTCTTTTAGTTTCTCAAAAACTGCTTCGCTTTCCACTCAAAAACACTTTTTCTAGTCTTAAAAGGGTGGCCAAATGCCTCAACTTTGGAAAAAACACTTTTTTATCTAGAAAAAAAGAGCACTTTTGGCCTTGGAGAAGCTTGGCCAAACAGGCTTTAACTCTTGTTTTCCAATTTGAGTGTCTGACACTCCAAGCAGGATGCTCTCAGTGGCTATGGACTAGCATAAATGTTTATGTGTTTCCTTTGCAGGAAATTGGAGTAAATGTTAGGAGGCTGCATTCTAATGAAGGTGCTGAAGTCCTGCCACGCCCTCCAGTGGTTACAGTAATGGGTCATGTTGATCATGGTAAAACATCCCTTTTAGATGCTTTACGTCTGACTTCTGTGGCTGCTAAGGAAGCTGGAGGCATAACTCAGCATTTGGGTGCATTTGTTGTTGGAATGCCTTCTGGTGCATCGATCACGTTCCTCGACACTCCCGGTCATGCAGCATTTAGTGCTATGCGACAAAGAGGTGCAGCCGTCACTGACATTGTTGTATTGGTAGTGGCTGCTGATGACGGTGTTATGCCACAAACATTGGAAGCCATGTCCCATGCAAAAGCAGCTGATGTTCCGATAGTTGTTGCCGTCAATAAGTGTGATAAACCGGCAGCAAATCCCGAAAGAGTGAAAATCCAGCTTGCAACAGAAGGGTTGGGTCTGGAGGAGATGGGTGGAGATGTTCAGGTTGTTGAAGTCTCCGCTGTAACAAAAGCTGGGTTGGATAAACTGGAGGAGGCGTTGCTTCTCCAGGCTGAGTTGATGGATCTGAAGTCTCGTGTAGATGGACCAGCCCAAGCTTATGTCGTGGAGGCAAGGGTTGATAGAGGACGGGGCCCGTTGGCTACTGCAATAGTGAAAGCAGGAACCCTTGTCTGTGGTCAGCATGTTGTTGTAGGTGCCGAGTGGGGGAAAATTAGGGCTATTAGGGATATGCTAGGAAAATCAACTGATAGGGCTAAGCCAGCTATGCCTGTGGAGATCGAAGGACTCAAGGGGCTTCCAATGGCTGGTGACGACATTATTGTCGTTCACTCTGAGGAAAGGGCAAGGATGCTAAGCGAAGGGAGGAAAAAGAAATTTGAAAAAGATAGACTTAGGAAGATGCAAGCGGAAAAATTAGGAGCTTTAGAATTAGAATCTAATTTAGAAGATGAAGAAGGAGAAGTTGAAGAGAAGCCCAAGAGGGTTGAAATGACAATAGTAGTAAAAGCAGATGTTCAAGGAACTGTCCAAGCCGTCACAGATGCATTGAAGAGTTTGGATAGTCCTCAGGTGAGACAAGTAGTGTTTCAGATGTATTGACAGCATGCTATTTAATTGATCAACTCTGTTTTAGTGCTCATCCGCATTCTACATACTTTTAGAGAAACTTCAGTTTCAAATTGTGACAATTGTCCTTTTAATAGGTTTTCGTGAATATTGTCCATGGAGGAGTTGGGCCTATTTCTGAGTCTGACGTGGATTTAGCACAAGCTTGTGGGGCATTTATTGTTGGATTCAACATACGAACTCCACCTAGTTCAATAAATCAATCAGCAACTCAAGCTGGCGTTAAGGTGCTTATTCTGGTTAATACAAAATGTGGTTGTCATTTCTCATTTGAATGCTGTATATGGGAATAATTTGAATGCTCCTAGTACATGCTGGGATTAGAGCCTGTTTGGCCAAGCTTCTAAAATCAGTTTACTTTGAAAAGTTCTTTTCAAAAGTGCTTTCCAAAACGGTACTTTTGGTAAGAAGCAATTTGTGTTTGGCTAATCAAATTTGAAAAACACTTTTTGAGCAGCAATTAGTGTTTGGTAATTAGTGTTTGGTGAACTTTTAAAAAGTGCTTCTACATATATTTTCTCAAAAGTGCTTTTCAAAAAAGTACTTTTGGGTAGAAACTACTTTTATCAGCTACTCAGAAACTTTTGCTTCTACTCAAAAGCACTTTTCCTTCCCCTAAAAGCTTGGCCAAGCACCCCAACTTTGAAAAAAAAGCACTTTTGGTCTTGGAGAAACTTGGCCAAACAGGCTATAACCTAAAAGTATAAAAGAAATGGAAATGAAACTTATGCTCATAATAATTGTGTATTGGTTGCAGATAAGAATCCATCGTGTGATCTATCATCTTCTGGAGGATATTGGCAACTCTATAGTCGAAAAAGCCCCCGGGATATTTGAGACACAGGTTGCAGGAGAGGCACAGATACTGAGCATATTTGAACTTAAAGGAAGGAGCAAAGCTAAGGGAGACGATGTTAAGATAGCTGGTTGTCGTGTGATAGATGGCCGACTCACTAGATCATCGACAATGAGGCTTCTTAGAAGTGGTGAGGTTGTTTACGAAGGATGTTGTGCATCGCTAAAGCGGGAGAAGCAGGATGTTGATGCAGTCGGAAAGGGGAATGAATGTGGACTTGTGATTCAAAATTGGGTTGATTTTAAGGTTGGAGATGTCATCCAATGCTTGGAGCAAGTCAACAGAAAACCGAAATTTATTTCATCGCAAAGTGGCGCTGTCAGAATAGAATGTTGATAGATTTTTCACTTGAAATGAGTAACTTTATTTTTTGGTAAGGTAGGTTATCTATTCTCTGTTTTCCTTCTATTTATTCTTGAATAGACGTGAAACAATTTTGCTGTATAAAACTCTAAAGTGAGCTCTTTACATTGAACAGCAACAATTATACAGTGTATGTTCATTTTTACCTGGAGAGTGCAATACATTCTCTGAAAGCTGAGCATAATAAATGTTGTATGCTATAGAAAACAATTTTGGTTTTACATACAGGACATTATGAACTAATGATTCATTTCTCATTTCTCTCTGTGTAGTGTGTACTGCTTTCTGCTAAAAGTCATTATCTTCTTCCTCAGTATTTTGATGATGCTTAGTCATAGTTTTTGTTTTCTCATTATGGTTACTAAGAAATCATCGCTTTCAGGGCAGTATACATTACTGGTGAGATTTTTGAACAAGTGGTTTTTAGGTTTAGCCTAAAATATCAAATTATGCTTCAGTACCAAACTATATGTTGTTTGGAGTCTTCTCTAGTCACGGAGACACCATTTAATATTGCCTGTTGTTGACCATCATCTGACCTGACACGGAGGCCTCGCGACGAGGGATATGTCCCAGAAACATAAAAATGTGATTTGGTAAATCCTGTAACTTTTTGTTCGTGAATATCTGAACTGGTTGTTTGTTGTTCAAGGATTCTTGTTTAGGTGATCTACGTATAATATAAAGCTCGGCAAAAGAAGAGTGATGTGGCACCTCTCTTTGGCCAAGAAATGCATTTATCTTTTTTCTCCTTTTTTTTTTTAATTTTTTCCTCATTATTTCCCTCTTTATCTTAGTTTCAAAAGCCTAAAATTACCTACATAATTATTCAATTAAAGCGGAAAGCAGTTGCTTTGTAAAATGAAAGATTGAAAAGTCATTACTTTTCAAAACGTTTTTCTGAAGGCATTACTTTGAGAGATAAAAGATGAAAAGTCATTACTTTTCCAAAAGATAAAATGTTGTTATCCGCTACTGCTTGAGCAATTTGTATTCCATGGCAGACCCAGTGAAAAAACTCAAACACTCAAACAATCAAACAGGTGGAAGCGGATGTAACGTTTTTGTCTTATTTATTGTACTCCATTAATAGCTGCCTTTACGTAAAATTATGGACTAATAATTTTGCCGTTCATGTAAAGAAAGTATTTGTCAATTCAGATTGTTACGTGTTTAAGAAGCAGTACTTTAAGTAAGAAAACTGATTTGTAGATAAACACTTGCGCTGAAGAAAAGCTATTCAATATTACATCTTATACAGAAAAAAACAAAAACAAACATGAAGATAAAGATTGAAAGGAAAGTATGATGTAATTCTCATAGAAGTAAGGAAATCAGTAGTAATTTTGGAACTTCTTTTCATTTACAAAAAAATAAAATTAAAGAGTTAATTTAATTTAAACGACCGCGCGAAGCGCGGACAAATTTACTAGTTCATACTATTCATACAGTGCCTTTATCTAATAACCATCTTTCGGCTAACCTAGCCTCTTCGAAACCCAGAGATCTTTCAACCGTAGCTTTCTTCCCCTTGTATGAGAGCTCAAAGAAAGAAAGTCATGCTTACAATATAAGAAGGAAGCTAACGGAGATGTGTGCATGCAGTAGGTATAGAGTCAGTCGAACTAGTACTATGAATACGCGAAAATGTTATTTATGAATGATGAATGAGGTATCATTTGACACCATTTCATAAAATTTTATTGCTTTTTTGTAAATACTATTAAAGTATTCATTTGCAAATATTCATTTGGGACAAGACGTGATGCACCACCACCCGAAACTTAACTGAAATTATGACAATAGGTTGATACTGCTTGTATAAAATTCTGTGTACGCCCACTGGTCGGCTTTATAAATCTTTATACGTATACCACTCTATTAAGGTTTATTTCATTTCAATACACATGGATGACCTGACTGAAACAATTAACAAAAATATTTAGAGTAATGTTTTTTCTGAAAAAGAGCAGTACATTAGGGAAATTTCCTTTCTATCATTGTTTTTCTGTTTTTCCAAGCACCACAGCTTGATAACGCTTTATTACCAATTTGTTCTGTTGGATGTACTCCTACGACACTTTTAATTTATTTAGAAGCTTATCATTAAGAAGAAAGTGACAGATGTTAAAGTGCAATTCTTTGCTTTTAAGTATTTAATTAATCTCCCCTAAAAGCAGTGGTGGTTGTTTGATTCATCAGAGAATCAGATATCAAAACTTACTCGCATCCCGCGTTTATCTTGTTTATATGTTTTTGTCCTTAATCATAGTTAAGTGATAAGTATTCTCGCTTTGATTTGGAATTAGTATGATTAAATTATGTGAAAAGGTGCAGATATACCCCTCAACTTTGCGATTTAGAGCAGATATACCCCTCGTTAAAAAAGTGGTGCATATATAACCCTGCCGTTACAAAATGGTGCCAATATAACAAGGTACGATTTAGAGCAGATTTGCACCATTTTGTAACGGCATGGGTATATATGCACCACTTTTTTAACGAGGGGTATATCTGCTCTAAATCGTAAAGTTGAGTGGTATATTTGCACCTTTTCCCATAATTTAATCATACTTATTCCAAATCAAAGCGAGAATATGTATCACTTAACGATGGTTAAAATGATAAAAACATAAATAAAAGGTAAACGCGGGATGCGAGTAAGTTTTGATACCTGATTCTCTGATGAATCAAGCAACCACCACTGCTTTTAGGGGAGATTAATTAAATGCTTAAAAGCAAAGAATCTTTGCACTTTAACGTCTGTCACTTTCTTCTTAATGATAAGCTTCTAAATAAATTAAAAGTGTCGTAGGAGTACATCCAAGAGAACAAATTGGTAATAAAGCGTTATCAAGTTGTAGGGGTGGGAAAAACAGAAAAACAATGATAGAAAGGAAATTTCCCTAATGTACTGCTCTTTTTCAGAAAAAACATTACTCTAATTTAACAATAGCACAAGTATATAGTTGTTGTTTTACAGGAATATCCTAACATGGTATTGAGCAACAACAACATGCCCAGTATAGTCCCACCGGGTGGGGTCTGGGGAGGGTAGAGTGTGCGCAGAGCTTACCTCAACCTTTTGACGGGTAAGAGATCAATTTAAAATAGACCGGCTCAAAGAGAGATGAAAAAGCATCATGAATAATAAACAGTAATAATAAGCAATAATAGCAGCAAGATAAAATGATAAATAACATAAAAAGAAGCAATCAAATATTATTAGCGACAAGAACAAGCAATTTAAAGCAGTATAAAAGGCATGGTGAACTACTATAGAAAATAAAACAATTTGATTATTGAAGTACAAGAAAAAACAAATAGTATTAGGAATCAAAAGACAAGGACCTACAAGAATAATACTACTATGAAATGATAAACAAGACCCAACATGGTATTGAGTGTCTCAAGAAATTCTGTAACTTTAAAAATGAACTTGCCCATGTCCCTGTGCAAGTATCACGTAATAAAGTCATAGTTTAGACACTTTTTTATTCAATTTTTTTTATAAATTCTAAACCTTGAAACTATTATATAATGTTGTACAAAGATGATTACTTTTCACTTGTAAGCAAAAACCTTGCTACTCTCTAGTGGAAAGTGTGTACGTTTCAGATGACTATGGTCTGGAGCTGCAATTAACAAAACAATAAGGCAAGCACTTGATTTTTTATTTGAAATCACTTATAGTTAGATTCTTTATATTTCTTAAAATAAAATTTATATATTCACAAGATTATATGAGAAGTACCACAAGTCAGCATAACTAATAATTCAAGACATTTTAAAGAAGTTTGAGAAAATCGTAATGGAAGAAAAAATTGTTTGATTTTTCAAATAGTAACACCTTCACATAAAATGGGGATGAAGGGAGTATGAGTTTTGTTGGCTGTCACTTGTAGAACCATTTGTTGGTTTATGGGAATAGACGAAAAGAAAAGAAAAGTACGATTGGTTCAATGGTATATTACAGTGAAGTGTAGTAGGGAATTTTTTCAACTGATCAGCGTTGACTATGAAGCAAATGTTCTCTTTTATCTTTTTATCTGAAAGCAGGGCTTTAATTGATTAACTACAAAAGGACCAGGAGTGACAAAATGAAGTGATAAATTCACCATGTTTAATTGATAAAGAATTATGTAAAAGATATATGTCATCCATCTATCAACTTTGTTGCAATACCGTGTGGGCGAAAAAATATTTACTCGCGTCAGTATTTACTTCAAATCAAATAATCCAATCATATATATTTACTCGAAGTGTTTATATCAAATCAAATAATTTAATCATATAATAGTCACAACTCACAAATTAAACTAAGAATACGTATCAGTGAACCATAGCTTAAATGCAGACACGTGTGTACCATAGGCGCAAATAAATTATTTTCTCGTGAAAGTAAGCATTTTCCAAGCTATAACAATTTGAGTGAACATGCTCTCTTTCATATGGCATCTAATCTGACAAATCATAAAACAACCATTGCTTTTAGGAGAACTTACACACGTGTTTGGTATGGAGGAAAATATTTTTTAATTTTTTGGTGTTTGATAAGTTAAAATCTTTGAAAACACCTTGCGGCCCCCCTCCCCTTCGCTCTCACTCCTCAATCTGTCTAAATTATGTATAAATATTTTTGAGATAATTATATATGTTTACGTATCAAACACAAAAAAATAAATTAGAAAATCACTTGTTTTTTAGGATAACATTCTCTGTGGAAAACAATAAATTTCCTTTGTACCAAACACACCCTTAAAGCAAAAAGAGATTTTGAGTTCTCTGTCACTTTCATTTCAATGATATTTTCTTGCCGTTGTGGAAACAGACAAACTTATGCCATCCACGAGCAAAAAAAGTGCTAAAAAAAGATTTTTTTTTAAAATTGTGATTCAGAATAAGATAATTGTGTGGTTGTAAATTATCTCATAAGTTAAATTATTTCTTAATATAGAAAAATGACATTTTTTTTTAGAACAAACTAAAAAAGCAAAGTGTGGCACAGGACCAGGGAGTAATAAAATGCTATTTGTGGTGGTTAAAAAATGTGGGGAAAAAGCAACAATCATAGTAACGAAACTTCCCAAGTGTACACTTTTCTACCAGTTTCCACAAAACAATACTCAAGTACACTACAATACAAGTATATTGTTATTTCCACGAACATGGTATTGTCTCAAAATTTATTCGAATAAACACAAGTACACAACAATATATAGTTTCATCTTAAAACCTGGAAGTGCACAGTTGGTAACTTAAAAAAATTGTTTGTTACGTGCAAGTCTCACGTCAGAAGTCCATATTTGCATCTCAGATGCATGAGAATCTTGTTTACTCAGCTTACTTTTATAAATTTTAAATCTTGGAGCTATTATATAGTGTACAAATTAAAGATGAAATATTTTCACTTCAAGGCAAACAAGTAGTTATACTCTGGTGGAAATGTCGAGGAGCTAAGGTTGTTAGAGGACCATAAGATGCATGTTTCATTCTTACAAATTTGTATTATTCAGATGACTGTGTTCTTTTGAGCTGAAATCAACAAATACAAGAAGGTAAATTCCAACTTCTAATTTGCCCATTTAGCTAGTTCTGCTGATATGTTTTATTCACTTTTAAGTTCTTAGTTCTATAAAATTCCATTACACTATAGTAGTTGCCCTTACAACCTCAGCGGCAGAGACCCTGGTGAACAAAAGGAGAAATACATAGGAGTTCTGTTTAAAAATGGCTGTCTTTTATAGAAAACAATCTGTAGGTTTCTGAAAAAAAAAGGAAAGAAAAAGGAAATAATGATTGTGCTTTTGGTTCAGTGGTATCATAAAGTGAAGTGTATAAAAGTGAGGGTAGGGAAAAGTTTCAATCTCTGACTCTTCAAAAATGTTATCGGGCGCGCGTCGGATCCTCCAAAATAGTGCATTTTTGGAGGAACCGACACAGGTGAAGCAATAATTTTGAAGCGTCCGACGAACAAAGGTTGAAACTAATCAGTGTTGACTATGAAACAAAAGTTCTGGAAGAAGTTTGGAAATGCTTGTTTATGAGATGCTTTCTCTTTTATCTTTTTATCTGTAAGTTGTACTTTAAATGATTAAGTTAGATGCTCTTTATCTTTGCATTTTATTGGATTTTTAAATGCCTTGTACATTTAAAGATGCTTTCTCTATTCATTTAGTTGATTTATAAAGTAAATGCTCTTTATCTTCTGAAAAGCAGCAGCTTTGAAAGAATACTGATTTGCATTTTCAGGTGGTTGCCATCCTGAATTCAAAAAATGATTTTACTTCTGAAATTACTGTTTCTTAATAATGTTTGTCTCTGGAAATTTCCTTAATCGTGAACATGAAAAATTGTATAATATGGGACTGAAATGAGCTTAAATGGAGGGACATGGTTAGTGAGGATTCATATAGCAGAGCCCACTTGCTCGGGATTGAGGGCATAGCAGTAAAAGTTGTTGTCGTTATGAACATCCGATTTATTAGTGGATACAGCATCAAGAATCTGATAAAATACCCCCATCATGCCCTTTTTAATTAGTTTTTATTTTCTTAAGTTTTATCAGGGACAACCATGGATCTCTGGCTGGTTTTCTGTGGGAAGTATGAGTGTTCTCAGAGGGCTGGAGAAACTTGCAGTTCAATTTTTACAACTATCCTTGATCCATCCTCATGTACCAATCAAATTCTGGTCATTTCTGCAAATATCCTACTTCTGATGATTCTTGTTTTCCTCTCTTTTACTAAGTTTTCATCAAGAAAGTGCGTGGCATCCTCCGAGTTCCAAGGCAATTCCGTCTCGTCAAGTTGTTCCTACATTTTCAATGTCAGTTTAGCTTTATCATACTTGTGTTTTGGGATATGGAAAGTTTCAGACAAAGTCATCAGAGAACAAACTATTCCGCCACTCCTCCAATGGCTAGTTCCGTTGTCACAAGGGCTCATGTGGTTGCTGCTAAGTTTATTTTCTATCAACAAGAAACAACATATTTCTTCACTGGTGAAGCTGTGTCTTTTTCTTGCAAGCTTACTAGCAGCATTTATTTGCATTTCATCCATATGGCAAGTAATCGTAGAGAACATAGTATCCACAAAGTCAGTCTTGGACATGTTACCACTTCTAGGGGCGATTCTAATGATCATTTCTGAGTCAGAAGTCCAAAAGAAATTAAGCACATGCGAACCTCTTTTGGAAAAAGTTGAATCAAAGGAGAATACAACTCCATTTGCCAAAGCCGGAATTTTTAGCAGATTGTCCTTTTTCTGGTTGAATGATTTATTGAAGAAGGGCAAGGAGAAAACTCTTAACGATGAGGATATTCCAGAGTTGAGGCTGGAGGATCAAGCTGGAACGCTGTACTCGTTATTTAAAGAGCAAGTGAATAAAAGAAAGGAAAATACTTCATATGCTCGGTCTTCTGTATTTTCCGCAATAGTATTCTGTCAATGGAAAGCCATTATGGTATCTGGATTCTTCGCATTGATTAAGACAGTGACTGTGTCAATAGGGCCTTTGTTTCTTTACGCCTTCATTGAGGTTGCCAAAGGGAAAGGATCTTTCAAATATGAAGGTTATGTGTTAGCCGGGGGAATCCTTATTGCTAAATGCATAGAATCATTAGCAGAGAGGCAATGGTTTTTCAGGACTAGACTAATCGGCCTTCAAGTTAGATCTTTGCTAACTGCAGCTATATACGACAAGCAACTCCGTCTTTCAAACACTGCTAAGAATACTCATTCACCTGGTGAGATAATAAACTATGCCACCGTTGATACTTATAAGATTGGTGAATTTCCATATTGGTTTCATCAAATATGGACAACAGGCGTTCAGATATGCATTGCATTAGTCATAATGTATTATGCTGTGGGACTGGCTACCGTGCCAGCTCTAGTATTAGTTGTAGCAAGTGTGCTAGGAAATTCTCCAGTCGCCAAATCACAGCACAAGTGCTTGACAGAGCTTATGGTTACACAAGATAAAATGCTAAGGGCCATAACGGAAGCACTTACTAGTATGAAAGTGTTGAAGTTGTACGCTTGGGAGAAACATTTTAAGAATGCAATTGAAAAGCTAAGAGACGAAGAATACAGATGGTTAACGGCATTGCAGATTCAGAAAGGCTATTACCTGATTTTGTTTTGGTCAACGCCAATTATAGTATCTGCAGTTACTTTCTGGTCTTGCTACTTACTCAAAGTCCCTTTGAATACCACTAATGTCTTCACATTCCTAGCCACTTTACGCATCGTTCAGGAACCTATTAGGTCAGTTCCTGATATTCTCGGAGTATTCATAGAAGCAAAAGTCTCTTTATCTCGAATTGTGGAATTTCTTGAGGCTTCTGAGTTGCAAAACAGACATATCGAGCAGAAGTACCGGGGAAAGGAACTTGAGCAGTCCATAATTATCAAGTCAAATGGGGTATCATGGGATGCGAGTTCGCCAAATCCTGCATTGAAAAGTGTAAACCTTCGTGTTAAATCGGGGCAAAAGTTAGCTATCTGTGGAGAAGTTGGTTCTGGTAAATCAACTCTTTTAGCTGCAATTCTCGGAGAGGTTCCATACATCGATGGCTTGGTAAGTTTTATGTTGACTTCTCGTTCTCTTTTAATGGTCAAATTTTTCGGTAGTAGAGTCAGACTTTTCTATAACAGCCATCCTCTTTAATAACATTTCACTATAACAGCCATATTTTATGTGGAAACGACCTTTCATGTTATGTTATATTGTACGTTCTCTATAACAACATTCACTATAGCAGCCAAAAAATATCGGGACAAACGGTGGTGTTATAGAGAGGTTTGACTATACTTGGATCTCAGCAAATGTTAAACCTGTTTCATTGGCTTCTGAATTTTCAGGTTCAAGTTCATGGATCGGTGGCATACGTTTCTCAGAATGCATGGATTCAGACAGGAACAATAAGGGAGAACATACTTTTTGGTTCCGCAATGGATCAACTTAAATACCAAGAAGTACTTGAAAGGTGTTCACTTGTGAAGGACCTTGAAATGCTTCCTTTTGGTGACCAAACGATTATTGGAGAAAGAGGTGTTAACCTCAGTGGCGGACAGAAGCAGCGAGTTCAGCTGGCACGTGCATTGTATCAAGATGCAGACATATACCTGTTGGACGATCCATTCAGTGCAATTGATGCACATACCTCAACCTGTCTGTTTAATGTAAGAACGCTCATCTCATTTAACCAAAGACCCAAAAACATTTTCTGAAATAGCTAACTTGGATTATGATCAGGAATATGTCATGGGAGCTCTTTCTGGAAAAACAGTCTTGCTTGTGACTCATCAAGTAGATTTCCTTCCTACATTTGATTCAATATTGGTTAGTAATTCTGTTCTCAATAGCTTAATGTCACTTACTATACATGATGACCCTTAGGGGTAGTTTGGTTGCTGGTTAGAGTTATGCATGTATTAATAATGGAAGGATTAGTTATGCAGGGTTTAGTTACTCCATCTTCTACCCTGCATAAAATAATACATAGATTCTTCATAACTTATATATGTATTAGTTATGCGGGATTGTAAACTAGTAATAGAACATTGTACTCCGGTGTTCTGAATTTTATACATGACTAACATGCTACTAAACATGGTATTAGTTATCTTGGTTTTAATACATGAATAACTGACTTCCTAACCAGCAAATTAACGACCCCTTAACTTCTACTTCGATTCTAGGAGTTTGTGTTTAAGTGTGGGATCTGATAGAGTTTTATTTTGTCGATAGCTAATGTCTGAAGGGAAGATCATACAATCAGCTTCCTTTGATCAGTTGCTTCTTTCTTGTGAAGAGTTTCAAAACCTCATTCATGCACATGGCGAGGCAACTAAAAGTGAGTGTTCTCCACAAGAAAGGACCAAAAGCTCCGAAGAAAATATTCGTCAATTGTGTGCAGAAGAGCAGCCTGTTGGTGAGCAGTTGATCAAACAAGAAGAAAGAGAAACAGGATACACCGGTCTTAAGCCTTATAAACAATATCTTGGACAAAGCAACGGATTTTTATACCTCCTTTTGGCGATATTTTCACACCTCATATATATGGTTGGGCAGCTAGGACAAAATCTTCTGTTAGCTGCTGATTTACAGAGTTCAAAAACCAGCAAATTTAATCTCATCTTACTATACTCATCCATAGGTTTTGGTATGTCATTAACCTTGTTCCTTAGGTCCTATGCAGTGATTGATTTAGGCCTCAAGTCTTCAAAATCTATTTTTACTAAGCTACTAACGTCTATATTCCGAGCACCAATGTCATTCTACGACTCAACCCCACTCGGAAGAATACTTAGTCGGGTAAGAAACGACAACCTAAGCTAGCCTATAACAACAATGTTGGGAGGCTTATATGGAACTAACATGGTTTCTTTTCCTTATATATATATTTTTTTTTTTTGCAGTTGTCTTCTGACCTCAGTGTTTTAGATCTTGACATGTCGTTTCGATTCAGTCAAGCGTTGGCCTCTACCTTGACCACATATTTTAGCTTAGGAATATTGGCTGCTCTCACCTGGCCAATCTTGATTGTCATTATACCGACGATTTATATGACAGTGATTTTACAGGTGAGCAAGTTAACTATTCATGATTCATTAGTAGTCCTTCTACTACAAAAAAACTGGAATTAGCTGCGAACTTCCTTGCTAACTGAATTTTTTGATAATCTATTGCTAATCTGCTGCTACATAAGATTAGCGACAGATTTTGTTGTCCGTTGCTAATTCCTGTTTTTTCAGTAGTGAATTACATCGACTGCCTGCTTAATTTTTTTGTCCACTGTTTCATTGTCCTGCACAGAGATTCTATTTTGCTTCAGCAAAGGAACTTATGAGAATTGATGGCACAACAAAGTCATCGGTTGCTAGCCATCTTGCTGAAGCCATCGCGGGGGCAATGACCATCAGAGCTTTCGAGGAGGAGGATCGTTTTTGCACAGAATATTTGCGCCTTGTTGATAAAAATGCAATTGCATTTTTCCACAGCTTTTCAGCAACCGAGTGGTTGATCCAACGGTTGGAGATACTATGTGCCTTAGTTCTCTCGTCCTCGGCCTTAGCCATGGTTTTACTTCCCTTCGAAGGTTCTGACTCAGGTAATGAAATTCATTACATTATGCAGCTAAACTAGAACAAAATGATGTTCCGTTCATATACAATCAGACCTCTCTATAACAGTTTTTATTCCGATATTTTTTTGTTGCAATAGCAAAATGCTGTTATAGAGGTTGGTTGTTATAGATGACTGTACTAAGACTTTGGCATTTGATTTTCAGGATATATTGGCATGGCTCTGTCATACGCTCTTTCCTTAAACGTAGTCCTAGTTCCGTCGGTCCAAAACCAATGCATGCTAGAAAATTCGATTATTTCAGTAGAAAGGCTAGAGCAATACATGCATATTCCTAGTGAACGTGCTGAAATTATACAAGGCAACAGACCTGATCCTTCTTGGCCTTCCACTGGTAAAGTTGAGATTGTTGATTTAAAGGTTAGTATCCTAATTCTTGGTTATCCATCTTCCTTTATTCATCGATGCAGCACAAAGATCACACGAAATGTATATTCCAGGTCAGATATCAACCCAAAGCTCCACTAGTTCTACAAGGCATTAGCTGCATATTTGAAGGTGGACATAAAATTGGAGTTGTTGGCAGGACAGGTAGTGGGAAAACAACTCTTATTAGCGCCTTATTTCGCTTGGTAGAGCCAACGGAAGGAATGATCATCATAGATGGCCTAAACATTTCAACAATCGGGATTCATGATCTTCGATCTTCTTTATCGATCATTCCACAAGATCCAACGCTTTTTAGCGGGACAGTTCGATACAATATTGACCCCTTGTCAGAGCACACTGATCAGGAGATATGGGAGGTAACATTTCTTAAAACTATTGTCAAAAATTAATCATTCTGCAGCATAGCATCTTTCATTTTGCTGCAAAATTTGGATATTATTCAAGAAGCATTAGCCTATAATTTATTAAGCTCTCACCTGATACGAGTACCAGCTCATAAGTACTTTTTGGCTTATCTACGCGTGTGGTAAACATGAAAAGTGTTTATAAGAGAAGTGCCTATAAACCAAATCCCATAAGTTTGGTCACCCTCATCTATGTCTTTTCAGCTTATAATTACTTTCGCTTGACCAAGATTTTACTATTTTATTCCTAATACACTTGTAATCTCCTCCATTCCATTTCTGTTGTTTGTCCTTTTCCCATGTAAAGGGCGTTTCTAACTTTCTATTGCTCTAACATAAGTGTTATCAGCACTTTCTACCAAACACATTAACTTTTTATAACCACTTTCAACACTTTTGTCCAAACATATGACTGTTTATTTATAAAATCAGTTTCAACACTTATTTCCGTTATCATGGGTGCAAGGTTTTGGGCAAATGTCAACTTCGAGACGTTGTTCAACAGAAAGAAGGAAAACTAGACTCCTCAGGTAAATAAACAAACATCCTAGCATGATGATAAATTGAATCCTCCATGAGATGAAAATTACTATGTTGCTCGGCCTCTTCAAAAAGTAGTGCATTTTTGGAGGATCTGACACTGTGCAGAAACATTTTTGGAGAGTCCGAGCAACATAGGGAAACTAACAATCAATATTACTACAGTGGCACAAGATGGATCAAATTGGAGCATGGGACAAAGACAATTATTTTGTCTTGGAAGAGCATTATTAAAAAGAAGGAAAATATTAGTGCTTGATGAAGCAACTGCATCAATTGATAATGCAACAGATTCAATAATACAGAAAACAATAAGGACAGAATTTGAGGATTGCACAGTGATAACAGTGGCTCACAGAATCCCAACAGTGATGGACTGCACTATGGTTCTTGCTATAAGTGATGGTGAGATTCAAGGAAATAGTTCCATATTTCATTAAGGGTGTGTTTGGTATGACGGAAAATATTTTCTACTTATTTTTAAAAAATGTTTTCTAGTAACTATGCCGTTTGGACATGAGTTTCTTTCCTCCTTTTTTTCCTTCAAAAATTTATTAAAAAAAACGTTTGGTTATAAATTGACTTTTTTTTTTTTCACTCATAGAACTTCTACTTCATTTCGAGTTACATGTATGACCAAACACAATCTTAACATCCAAATATCCTTTTTCAACCCTTTTCCAAATATTACATTTCTTATGTCCAAACACCTACTAAGTCATTTTCTGGTGTTCATTGTCGGAAAAAAAATAAAATTCCACCATCACTTCCCTCGCTTTCAGATGGAAGTCATCTTTCATCACAACTATCTTAACTCTTAACCTCATATTGTTGTTTCAACCACCAATTTGACATTATTATCAATATTTAATACTCAAACATTTGAATAAAACACACTCTAATTTGCTAAATTTATTATTAACCTTTAACATATTTGTTTTGAAAATATTTTTCAATCACCAACCAAATATTAAATAAATTTTTCCAGGGATATATTTTCCATAAAAATAACTTATATCGTATCGAACACACTAAGATTCATTAAAAATGTTGTATGGTTTCAAGTGAACTAACATGAAATGTTAAAGTACATTTTTTTTTTTTTTTTACAGGGAAGCTGGTAGAGTATGATAAGCCAATGAAACTTATGAAAAAGGAAAGTTCACTATTTGGGCAGCTTGTTAATGAATATTGGTCACGTTCTCAAAATGCTGACATACAAATTAAGTCCATATGAGTAGCCAATGTGGAACTCATGAATAAGGATTTAAGTTGTATACATTTAATTAGTGCTTATATAGCGTGTTATTTTATTTTTCAGGTTACCAATTCATATACCTACTAGACATTAATCTACAATTAGCTTTTAATTAAGATAGGGTAGTTTAATAAATCATAGTAAGAATGTAATATAATTATGATTTAAGTTATATGTGCTGATAGTAAAAAAGTTTACACTATCCAGTGCCATTTTACTTGTCATATCATATTATCATTCTATTTCTTATATTAACATGGAGTAATATCTTTCATGTTACACTAATGACTTATTATCCAAACATAAAGAAGGTAATGAATATGAGAATATTGCTTAGACTTTCGATCTATAAAATGTTTCTGTTCTATTTTGCAAAAATGTATTGATAGAATTACCCATAATGTATTCGATATAGAACAATTAACCCTTCATTTTCAAATGGTCTTGTTTGTAACCCTATCATTAGCCATTAGGCCTATATTTGCCATTATTGGATAACAGACACCAATTTCCCAATTTAAAATTATAATTTATTTTTTAAACCTAAAAAATGCCTCCTATTAATAATTAAACCCCAAAACCCCTCGCCATTTTAAACCACCTTTAAATTCAACTACCTCTTCAAACTCACAAGGTTAAGTCTTTAATTTTCGATAATTTTCATCAACTTCCTCTTAGATTCTTTGAAGAAAATGTCTGAAAATTCGACTGATTTTTCACTGATTCATTATTGGGTTGCATTGCTTTGTCTGCTATCACAACGTGGGTGACTAAATCAGTTTTATATTCAATGTTATGTAATCTTACAGGGCCTTTCACAATGACATTTCGTTGGTAAAATGGACGTGTATGCTTTTTGGATAATTTGTTTTCTTAACCAATCTTATATAATGTAAAGGCATATTGTGAGTGCAATGAAATAGGTTCTTGTTTTATATGTTAATGTGTACCATTTGAGTTGCAGAAAGTGTTGTTGAAAATGGAATTGAAGTGTTGCAAAAAAAAAAACACACACACACACACACACACACAGAAAACCAAAATCAATGAGAGAAAAAAGGGAAAGAAAACATAAAAAAAAATTAATACACTAGGCACATCTGATATTTTTATTTTCTACAATACAAGCCCCAAAAAAAGTGCTTCAAACACAACTCAAAAGTACACTATTTTTAATTAAGATCAACAAAAATAGAAAAAATAAAATTAAGAAAATGAATAATAATAATTGAGATTGCAACTTCAAGCATTTCCAAAACCCAAAAGAAAATGATCTACGATGTGATAAAATATGCAAGTCAAATAGATTGGACTTGAGCTTTATATAGAGGAAAAAGATGATAACCGTGAGAATAAATTCACCATAATTGTCATCATAATGGATAACATTGATTGACCTTATTACGGTCAATAACAGTGTGTCTTTTCAATTCAATAGGTTTGTCATTGTTTTAATCTGGGCAACGACATGAATAGGAAGTGGCTTATGGGTTAATACACATTCATGACCAATTCATGAGTAACATTTTAATATATAATAAAGAATAGGAGTGAGTGGAATAGTAAATTCTGAGACATTTAAATATAAACATTAAAGAAATGGATAGAGGAGTAGTAATTGACATATTTATTTTTTGTACAATAATAAGGAATAGAAATGGAGAGGAAATTGCCAAAAAAAATGAGAAAAAAGATAAATAGCATCCTTGGTCAACCACATCACCTCCCTTATACCTAGCTTTATATTATATATAGATATAGATTGCGAGGGGTTGGGGGGATTAATTATTAGTTGGTGGTATTTTTTTGATTTTAAAACATAAAATTTTATTTTTTAATTTAAAAAATGGGGTCTATTAGCGAGTAATGGCAATTATGGGTCATTTGGCTAACGGTAGGATTAAGAACGAGACTATTTTGAAACAGAGGGTAAAATGCTCTATATCGAATACATTAGGAGTATATTTGATCCTTTTCCCTATTTTTATATGAGGTTTACTAATTTATGCACTAAAATATTTTGGTCTCGTTTGTTTAAATATTTGACAATGGGTAATTGATAACATAAAGTTTTTTCGTGTAGAAAAAGAATCCTAAGATGAAGGAGGTACATAATGTGTGAAAATAAAAAAATATCTAGGTTAAAATACTGTGTATAACATACAAACAACAATATATCCAGTGTAATCCCATCTTTGTGGGGTAAAGAGGCTGTTTTCGATAGACTCTCGGCTCAAAAGAAACGTGGTCGATGCAGGATTGCAAGAAAAATATATAAGACAACAAAAATCAAGATATAAGACAAATAAAGCAACACATAGTAATACACATAAAAAAGTATGAATCTATGTGATACCTAGATAATAGTACTAAGAAAAGGAGATAAAGAGACTAGCCCCCTACCTCTCACACACAAAGTGTTGTGAAACTCAACTACCTACTAACCGTCTACCTTAATTCTCGACCTCCAAATCTCGACCTCAAAATCTTCCTATCTAAGGTCATGTCCTCGGTCAGCTGAAGTTGGACCATGTCTGTCTAATCGCCTCCCCGAGTTCTTCTTTGGTCTCACCTCTGTCTCCGACTCTTGCTACTGTTAATCTTTCACCCCTCTGGCAGCGCGTCCGCACCTGCAATCCCTCTTCCCACACACAGAACCATCTCGGCCTTGCTCCCTCGTTGTCATCGTATGGAAACCACTCCGTTCTTGTCATATAACTTTGTTTCTAATCATCTCTCTAGTATGACCACACGTTAAACGTACGTCCTAAATATCGGCCCCTACGTAAATCTTCTAAGTGAGAGTTTTTGACTGTGATATTAATGCGCACGTACAACAATGCTGGTCCCTAACCCATCTTGTAAGAACTTACCTTTCGGCCCTAGGCGACACTTTCTTATCGCAAAAGCACCCGGGAGGGCAAGCCTTGTTTCGTCCACCTTGCTCGTCTGATGTGTGTCATCGTCAATCTCTTAAATCGTCTCAGTATTAGGGACTCAAGATACTTGAAGCTTCCTCTTTTGGGTATATCACATAGATAGAGGATTGTAAAGGTTAAGGGCAAAATACTATGTATAACATAAAAAGGTATACTACATAGATAGAGGATTGAAAAGGTTAAGTAGGGATCTAGTAGGCTCGATTGGTTGACTAAAATTTTCGCGCTTGTTGGTGAGGGTTCGAATACGCGTTGTAATCCCACTCCCTATTTTCCCTTCCCCTACCCTATGTAATAAAAAAAAAAAAAAAAAAAAAAAGATTGAAAAGGTTAAGGACAAAATAGATGTTGCAAAAAATTAGGGGGGAGAATATCTATTTTTAAAGTTATGGGGTAATTTGATTTTTCCAATCAAAATTGGGGGATAAATGATTATCTGTCAAAAGAATGGAGTATATAATTAACGGAAATAATCTACCTTCTTCCCAAAATATTCAAAACTTAAAACCCCGCAAAAACTCAGAAAACCAAGAACCGAAAAACCAAGAAAAATGTATTCTTTCAATGCGGATAGACTCAACGCCACAGGCGGATCCAGAATTTAAACTTTGTGGGTTCGGCTTTGTACCCGTTGTATTGTTAGTTTGAGCCGTTGTATTTTAAAGTTATGGGTTCGTATATCTTTCATATTATATTTATTGAGCCCCCATTTTAATAAATTTTACCGTAAGTTTATCTTTAAAAATGATTGTGGTAAATTTTCTTGCGTTTTATATAAAGTCGGGTTCAATTGAATCCCCCACTATAGTATAATTCTTGATGATTATCTACATCTCGCCACTGCAAAGCATATTTTATGCTACTATAATTGGACGTCTTACCGTACAGTCTCTCAGTTTTTCGTTACAAAATGCAGCATCTCCTCTCTTTGAAAATGATTGTGGTAAATTTTCTTCACGTTTTATATAATAGTATAATTCTTGATGGTTGTTCAAGTAATTGCAGTCTCTCGGATTAGAATCCACTAAGTTTTCTTCACATTTTATATAGTATAATTCTTGATGATTATCATTGATAAGTAATTTTCAATGCCACAGAGCCGATATTCTGATTGTTCTTGCTGATAATACATGTCAAAAACTGGCAGCAAATCCTGAAAGAGTGGTGGAGCACCAAGAAGCTATACAGCCAAATAAAATGACAAAATAACACCAAAATTAATTAAGAAAAATATTTTTGACTTTACAAATAATTATTTTACTCTATTTAAAATTCAACAAACTTGATGTTTAAAATGTTTTGTTATGTTAGATTCTTATATAAAAATGTAGAATATTAGACAAATAAAAACTAAAAGTAGATGGATTAAAACAAGAAGAACAAACAAATTAATTATGTAATACGTATATCTTATCAATATTAACTAAGTTCATGCACAATAAAATAGGCAATGATGAACTAGTAAAGACCATGTGATACACATTCTTATTATATCTACTCTAATAGTTGAACTTTTCTTGTCAGATTATGCAAAAATAGATTTTTATTTTCTTATCGCTTTTAGCATATCAGAGAAGACAATTGTTTTTCTGTTTACCCACAGTATTAATTACTCATCTATCAAATTCATTAAAAATATGTACCAATTACTATGGCTATCAAGGTAAATTAAAGCGAAGACTTTATTATTTTAAGGGGGGGTCAAAATGGTATGAGTGACAGAAAGTAAAAGTGAAAGGAGGGAGTATTATATACTTCTAAACAATTACTGCTACAAGCTAAAACTACATCAATATAAGATCACTTTGCAAAATTTAACTGCTCTTCGAATTAGAAGATAACATTAATACTATGAACAATGAGAAAAGGTAGAATGTCAATATAAGACTACCTAGCCATTTTGTAATTTTACTGTTATAGTAGTTGGTATCGTTTAGTGACCAGACATGGGATTAACTAACAAACTGTAGTTTGTAAGATGGATGGAACTAGAGCATTAGACAACGATATTTGTTCTGTCTTGGACGTGCACTTTAAAGATGAATTGAGTTCTTGTGGCCACTGCATTGAATGACGATGAGACAAATGCATCTAGGTTATCAGATGAGCTAGCCCTCAACCTCAACTAGAAAATTTCGATATCGCATCTAGGTTAATTTTCCCAACTCACTTAAAATTTGAGGCGTGATAATTATATTTTTGTTAATATTTCATTTAGTTAAAGTCAAAACTGGCCCCACTGCTTTGACCCTATTGGAGGTCACTTTGCTATCACGTCCTTTTGCATAAGAGTCTGGAATCAAAATGACTCAATAAAAAATCAAGTGAACCAAAGTATCCCAACAAAAAAAAAGTTATAAAACTACCTTTAGCGCAAGAAATACTGCGCTATAGCGAGCACTAAAAAAAAATTTGGTAAACTTTTTTTTTTTTTGCAACACTTAGTGTGTTTTTTCATACTTTGACCAACGATTAGTCGTGTGTCAAGACTCCGAAACATCAATATTTTATATAGAACCTGATATTTTTTTTTCTGCGTACAATAATGTAAGCTCAATACATCAAGGATACGTAGACGTTCGGATCGTCATTTTAGGGGTTGAAACGATGCCCGAAGTAAGTTTTGTTTGAAAAAACTTAGTGTTTGGATCAGTTAGTTATTTTAGTCAATTTTATATGTCGAAAAAATTAGTCAACTTTATTTTCAAAAATTGAAACCACAGAAGTGAAATTGACATTCACAGCTACATTATTCCGGAATTTTTACGTTGAAATCTATTGCGTATCATCATATTATAAGTAAATAAAACTGAAAATTTCACGCCAATTTGGGGAAAAATTGAAATTGAATAGGATAAAAGGTGTCTTTTTTAAAATCGGCTCTGCCAAACCACCTTGTGGCTGTTTGTCCGCATAGATCTCGAAAAAATACGCAAGTTAAAAAAAAAACGCGTAAATCGGATGTCCGAGCGCAAAGTTATGACCATCTAAAGTTTGACCACTTTACAACTAGCTTTTCTCCCTATATTTTTTAAATACTTTTTTATCAAATTGAATTAGATTTATATTCAAAATAAAGTTATCTCTTGATTAAAAAATAATACGCTTAAATCAAAATCTTAAAAAATAAAACACCCTAAAGTTTCCAAACAAAACTTACTTCGGGTACCTATTCAACCCCTAAAATGACTATCCGAACGTCTACGTATCCTTGATGTATTGAGCCTACATTATTGTACGCAGAAAAAATATCAGGTTCTATATAAAATATTGACGTTTCGGATTCTTGACACATGACTAATCGTTGGTCAAAGTATGAAAAAACACACTAAGTGTTGCAAACAAAACTTACTTCGGGCACCTTTTCAACCCCTAAAATGACTATCCGAACGTCTACGTATCCTTGATGTATTGGGTCTACATTATTGTATTTAAAAAAAATATCGGTTCTATATAAAATATTGACGTTTCGGAGTCTTGACACACGACTAATCGTTGGTAGAAGTATGGAAAAAACACTAAGTTTTTTCAAACAAAACTTACTTCGGGCACCTTTTCAACCCCTAAAATGACTATCCGAACGTCTACATATCCTTGATGTATTGGGCCTACATTATTGTACACAGAAAAAAATATCAGGTTCTATATAAAATATTGACGTTTCGGAGTCTTGATACACGACTAATCATTGGTCAAAGTATGAAAAAACACACTAAGTGTTGCAAAAAAAAAAGGTTTACCAATTTTTTTTTTTAGTGCTAGCTATAGCGCAGTAAAATATTGCGCTATGCAAAAAAAAAAAAAAAAAATCTTTAGCGCAGTAAAATACTGCGCTAAAGCAGTTAACGGCTCCGGCCGTGGCTTGGCTTTAAGCGCGATATTTTCCTAAAGGTATTTTTGTAACATTTTTTTTGTTGGGTATTTTGGTTCAAAATCCATTTTTTGGGGGCATTTTGGCTCCGGACTCTTTTGCATAACGAAGGTTCAATAATATGATGCTACTTGCAATTTGATCTTTTAAGATTCAAGAACCACCCATATTTAAAATCCAAAATTTCATTTAATAGTCATTAACTCATTGACTTTTCTTTTTACGCAAAAGAGAGTTGTTGTACCTGATCCTTTTTGTCTGAAATAAATTATAATTATTGTTTAGTTATTTTATTATTGTTCACTCATACTATTGTTTGGACTCTTGACTTAGGATTATTCATATGAGAACTAGGAGTAGGACTACCAACAACTTTAAATCATTTAGATTTTTATCGACTCTGTCTTTGAACAAATGAACTGTGATTGTTAAATATAACCGGAAGTGGTTCGTTAGATTTACTATCCACCATGATATGTATTTATCGAAATGTTGCAGGCACTAGTATTGAAATTCATACTTGTGTAGATTATCAATCATCTAATCCTAATATTTTCAAGTATTGACTTCTGTAGATTATCAATCATATAATCCTAATGGTTTCATGTATTAATATATCAGAAAAAAAAATGGTTTCATGTATTATCTGAAGTTCTTCTAGATTTCATCATTGGTCTTTAATTTGTCACAGGAAAAAAGAAAGACACGAAGAAAAGGAAAGTGGGGCTCTCAATTTTTGATGTCTCGATGGCGCTTTAACCATGTATCATTTATCTTGATCGAACGAAGTTTTTGATTAATGTTCCTTTCAAACGACGGATTAATATATATTGAATGTATATACACTTTTCGATAAAGATGGTACCCAAACTTGGGTGCAATTTGATTATTCTACAGGACATATAACTTTGTCCAACACGGCTTAGGCAAAAAGGAAGAGGATACATGTTCTCTCTCATCAACATAAGTATCGTATCGGACAACTATGTCCATTAAGGTTTAAGCAAATGAAAAGAAATCACATAGTGTTTAAAATTGGAGCAAATATGACTGAATTTTTATAGAATAGAATAGAAGTTGCAAAAAGCATGGATGCACAAGGCTGCACTTAACAGTAGTTAGTACTGGAGAAAGTTGAACTCTTTAAAGGAAGATATGAGAATATGGTACTCTCATGATAGCTATCACCTCACTCCAGATGGACAATATTCCATCACTAGAGGTTATAAATAGCTTGTGGGACATCAGCGGAGATGGAGGTCGGCTGAATTGATATGGAGTGCAGTTGCACAGCCAAAACACAGGTTTATTATGTGGTTAGCTGTGCAGAGAAGGTATCTTACAAAGGAGAGGTTACTGCATTTGAATATTCCAGTTGATGATGCCACTTGCTGTCTTTGTGATGCACAGACAGTAGAGACCACCTTACATTTGTTTACTGAGTGTAGCTGGTTCAGGCAAGTCAGTTCTGAATTGATGAAGTGGGCTGAAGTTCAAATCTGACCTGGAGAAGCTAAACTGGTGCTGGAGAGGATCAAGCATAAGAATTGCGAGCAATTCAAAAAGGAGATAGTTGCAGCTATTTTGGGGGGTGCAATATATCATACTTGGGGAGCTAGGAACTTAAGAGTGTTTTAGAATAGAGTTGTACATACAGATATAGTCATAGCACAGATCAAAAAGGACACCATAGAAAGACTTGACCTTCTTTGGTTGAATAGGAAAACTCATTCTCAAGAACCCTTTCTAGAAGGTGGCATGTGGATTTGAGTGCTCTTTAGGTGTATTTGTTGTTTTGTTAGTTATGGTAATTTTTACAGTTTACCAAAAAGAAATTGCAGAAAGCCTAGCATCTATCATAACTGTATAAATTATCAAATTAAAAACAAAGTGACCACACTAGATGGTGTAATATATACTACTGTAGAAATCACTAAGGTTTATCTTACAACTATCCAAATTAAGTTTTAGAAATGTATTTTAGAAGTCAAAAGACTTTCTCAAAGTGGTCATGAAAATTCTGTGCTAACACCTATGGGAATGCGACTATACAAGTAAAGATTTAACCTTTAAAACACAGAACCAGCTAATCTCAATAAAATGACACAACTATGGAAAACATGGTCCTTCAAGTACTGGATGAGTTCTTGTGACATTAGCAACAGGCATTTTACTTCTACCAACCATAATATTTCCCAAAAACACACCTTCCTCTGCTTCTCTTTCCATTTTACTTGTTTTCTTAGCTTTAAAAATTCCCATCACCATCCTTCCCACAACAACCACCAATGCCACCCCAAATAGCCCGATAACAAATCCGATGACCAAAAATCCCCATATTCTCCTCTTCTTCCTGTTCTCTAAAGGTAACACTACAGTGAAATGACCATGATTTCTTGTGTAACATAAGTTAGGAAACCTCATTTCATTAAGTGCAAATTTTCCATTTTCATCAAACATGGCACACTTTATTGTTCTTCCTTTCATCAATGTTAAATTCTTGAACTCGATCGATATAGGTTGTCCCATTGGTCTAAGATCAATCTTTGCGAGACTTGTAATGTTGCTAATATGTGATGGTGCATCATAAACCATGAAACCAATAACAGAAGTTAAGAGACTGTAACCTGATATATTGAAGTAATGAGAAGACAAGTTGCCTAAATCATTGTACACAATGTGGATTCTTTTAACATAAGGTACTGGAATAGTTCTTGGAGGAATTGAAAATCCACTAAAATTTGCACCTTTTTCCCATAATGTCTTGCTTCTTAACCTCACTAGTGAGAGTTTCATACCTGCTAGACTTGAAGGAACACTAGCATTGTATAAAGATCCAGTATGTTGGTGAACTAAAGTCTTGAAAGCATGTTCATGAAGAATAACTTCTAGTGATTCTGTAAGGCTGTTGTTAGAACATTGAACAAGAAGAAAGAGTTTCAAGAAGAGGAATAAGAGAAGTATGTACAAGTTGTGCACAAAATTTGATCTCCTTGGCCATTGTGATCCATTCTTGGAGTTCATTGAATACGGTAACTATTTGGTTTGCTTTACTTTCCAACGGTATGAAGGATGGTGAGCTTGAAAAATGGCTTAAACTGAGGAAGAAAGAAGGGTTGGAGATGGAAAGTCTTTTTCTCTGTTGGACTAAGAAGTAGGGTTATAACTTATAATCAAGGGTGTGACAATTAAGTGGGTGAAAACCGTTGAGAGTTCAAACTCTAGTAGGAAAAAAAAAAAAAAAAGATAGGTAATTTCTTTATATTGCGTGTTGGTCGGCATAGTCACCAAGTATTTGTTCTGGTTGGAAGGTAACATGTACCGGATTAGTCGGGGGCAGTAGAGGTGTTACATATCGGGTGCAAAACAAAAAACAAAATTAATCGGGAGCCAAATAGAAATTATAGACATCGAATGGAAAACCAAAAAAAATACTTAATGAAATAGTCGAGATCCTCCCAAGTTGATCCAGACTCCAACGTCATCAATTGAAAATAGAGGAGAGGAAAAAAGGAGTAGGGTTAGATGCTCAAAGTCATGCTTAAGTTGGTCCCATTAGCTTAATAATAGGGATTCCACCTTAGGGTGAAGCAATGATGACTTTGTCTTTTGATAGAGAGAGACCATAGATTTTCCATAGAATGCGGGAATTATCACATTGACTTTAGTGCATGTTCTTTTGTCTTTTTGCAGACAAAATCTTTTGTAAAAAGATGGAACAACTACGATTTATATGGACACAAGTTTGATGAGTGATCAAGAAGGCCATGATCTAGGTTGTGACTTCCATTGCACAACCTAAAGCCTGCCATTATTCAAATATTCAGCTTCAACCCTTAAAAAGTATTTTTTCAGCCTTCGGTGCTTAAAAAGCTACTTCAATTCAACTAAACCAAATGGTCTCTTCATTTGCTTCGGAGTATCTCATTCTTGAATATTATGGGTCAAAGAAGGCACGCTACAACAAACATAACAAATCATACGATGAGATAGAATGCAATAGAAACAAAGACAGAGAACGGGTTACCTACTCTTAACGGGCAAAGCGAGCCTCTATCCTGAATTAAAGAATTCAGAATCAATCAGATCTCTCCAAATAGGTTCGAACATACGACCAATCAGTTAACAGCCGAGGGCTCTACCACCGAGCTAATGAAGGACGACAATAGATTCGATCTCATAGAGTTCCATTCCCGTTCCCAACCACCAATATAAGCTTCGGGCTAAAAAATATTACTCCCTCCGTCCCATAATAAGTGTCATCTTACCCAAAAATACGCATATTAAGAAACCAATAATGCAATGTGAAGTTTACCAAATTACCCCTATATAATAAAAATAAATTACTTTTACCTTTGATTAGAGCATGCACAAGAAGTAAACCTTTTGACATTGAGAATCCAACAATACCAAATTACTATGTGGCTTTTTCAGTCATCACTTAGAAATTACTTTATTGTCTAAGGGTAGAATTGGAAAAAACTAATCAATTTATGTCTTGATTTCCTAAGGTGACACTTATTATAAGGCAAAAAAATTTGATTAAAGTGACTTATAATGGAACGGAGGGAGTAGTATTTTAAGCTCCTTTGACACTGTTCCTTCCAAATTACCACCTCGAGCAGCTACACTCTAGTTGGTGGAGGTTAGATCCTCGTATGTCACCACTATCGTCGCTAGATATTGTCAGTGATGTCTTGGTTCCCTGTTGACTGGCCTTATGATTCTCGTTGTAGAATGTGTTTGGCCAAGCTTCCTCGATCTCTTTATTTTAAAAAGTGTTGTTCTTTAGAAGTGTTTTATGAAAAGTACTTTTGGAGACTAAGCGTGTTTATCTAATCAATTTGAAAAACATTTTTGTAAATATTATAGCAATAAACTTATGCTTGGTAAAGATTCCAAAAGTGCTTTTAGAAAAAAACTACTTTCAAAACTTTTGAAAAACAACTTATGTTACTATTCAAAAACACTTATTTTTCTCCTAAAAGCTTGACCAAACGCCTCAACTTTCTAAAATAAGTACTTGTTTGAAAAAATAAACACTTTTGGAAACCAAAAGCTTGGCCAAACAGGTTAGTAAAACAGGTTAGTAGTGCCCAACAGTTTGATGGAATGGGTGGCATTGGCTGTCTTCTGCCACCCCAAGGAACAATGAGTACCTGCACTAGGCTCACCTGGAAACCAACATTTACTTTGCATTCTCAAAGTACATACACAGTAGGCAGTTAAAGCTTGTGGTGCATTGAAAATCTAGCAGAATCTGTATCCACAGGCCAAAATAGAAAGCTTTGATGAAACTTTATAGAAAGTACTTAAATACACATCCCAAAGCCACTGGAATCAGCATGATCAAAGTCACTATAAGATCAAAATATGAAACTACTCAACAAGCCTGACTCTTACTAATTTAAAACAGTGCGTATACGCCAACAAGTAACAAAAAGCATTATAACCCACAAAACTCTCGCTCATATGTGGTGCACTTCAAGTAAAAACACAAAGATACCATTACAATGTAAACCTTTCAGAACTGTGGTACAGGCTGCTAAACACTCTATTGCCTGACAGATAGCTCGGCGCAAAGACGGAGAGTTCCGTCAATGAAGTATATGCTATCTTCAGCCAGAAACGTAGTCCAAGCTACACCAAACAGGTTTCTGCAGCCAACAATCTTGCCACCTGTGAAAGTGTAGTTTCCCTTGTATTTGCTAATGTGTTTGCCGCCTGGACTGATACGAGCTGCAAACTTGTAATCAACTGCAAGTGATACTGACCCTTTCTCTTGCATGCCCAGAAACAACCCGAAGCAATGGAATGCACTTTGTTGATCCATGTTGCAATGAGCTGACAGGAAAAAACCCTGTCCACCCAAATGGAAAGCCTCTGAATAAACTCTACCAGAAGGAAAGAGGCTAGCGCACACATCTCTTTCCAAAATAAGGTAAATAAGATACTGCTGACGAGGCATTTTGCACACGAAAGCTTTAACAGGTCTATATTTGTATGCCCTCTCCACATAACGATATTCCAGTTCCTTCCCCGCCTCTGAAGCAATTGACCGCTGACGATGCAGTGCTTCAGCCTTATAAGAAAGAGCCTCAAAGACAAGCTTTGAAGCAAGCCCAGAATCAAAATCATTGCACGTTATTAGGACTTTCTTCAGCTTCCTGCTTGTCATGCATGGAAATCGAATGAGGTGACAAAGATGTGATTTCCATATTTCCCGTCGTTTCTCAGGCTTTGGGTAATGCATCCGGGCCCACTTCAACGCAAAGTCACAGACAGCATTCTCTGAAGCAATCTGAAGATCATCACTGGACAGAACGGCCTCAATTCCCGCAAGAGGCAAATTCAATACCTCTTTTTGGAACCTGAAGGATTTAAGGAAAAAGAATGCAAATGAAGATAATTTTTTTCTCAAATAGTTTGCATGCATGTGCATTGCACTCACCAATAGCAGTTAGTGAAAAAGTTATTCATTATCTGTGAGTCAAATAAACAAAAGATCACTTTCAAATTAAAAGAAAAAATAATGTGAAAATTTTCCAATATGTAACAATTGACTAAATTAAAGACTGATATGTAAATGCAAATCATTCATACTTCTATTAGTATTATAGATAGTTAAGAGGCTCATGAAAAGTGTCTAGAGCATTTAAAGCTGAGGTTTTTATTATAGGTCAATTCTTAACCTGGAACTAATGAAACAAAATGAATAACTTCATCAGCTAGATATTCACTTATGTGGTAATCAAGACAATGAAATGAAGAAATACACTGAGGAAAATCAAAAGCTTAACCAGCTTCACAATGTAAAAGTTAATTTTATTTATTTTTAAAAAAAAATAAAAAATCAGTGAACAATGTAAAAGTTAATATTTCTACATAGAGCTACTCACTTGGTTATATCCTTGAAACGTAAAGCAAGAAACTGTTTTGCAGCATTTGTTAATGGAAGAACTTCATCAGCCATTGATATATTGAAAGGAAGATCCAAATAGAGCAATGCTGATTCACATGTCATGCGATAATTCTGCAGTAAGCGGCTGCAGTATCTCATGCATGATGCAACCTCAAATTTGTAAGCAGTCTTCAGCACATCAAGGACAAAAGTAGGTCTTGTAGTTGTTAAAGTATTGGTATAGACAAAATTCAACAGGTCCATGAGGGCAGCTTCTTCTGCTCAATAAAGTTGAGAAAGGCAAAAGTTAAAAAAGGAAAACTGTCAACCAACAACAGAAGAAAATATTTGCAGATGATTTTTCGCGATAGATTTTGCAAATATTTAAATCATCAAGTGAATGAAGAATGTTGATAAACTTGCAAACACTATGCGTGATAATCTTTGTCAAATTGACTCTCTGGGAGTATCTAATATATTTCATGTCAAAGATCTCATAATCAAAAAGAAAATATAGGATTTATGTACCGGGCTAAGGCTAATAACTACTGAAATTCCTTGTGTAATATTTACTTATCTAGTTGTTTGGCAGCCTTAGGAAGATCTCAATTTTCATTCATTAGTAGTAGGTCATATGATTTCTATTTGATGTAAATTAAAATGCATCTGATTCGCACAAACCCAAATCATCTCCTAGGGAAAAGCTAGTTATTCTAAGTTTTTTACCCTAACAATATGCATTGCTCCTTTTCTCAGAAAAACATTGCATTTTCCAACCCTGCCTTGAGAGGAATTATGAATTGTCATTACCGCAATCTTTATCTAATTTAAGTGAGCCATTACCACTCAAAGAGATTTGTGAATGTTAACTTGACCAAAAAAAAAAAGTGATTCGTGAATGTATAAGTCGTTCATGAAGATGATATCAGACCTCTATTCTTGCTTAACCATCTTATTCCTTCTCTGTGCATGTACCTAAACTTTTCCAAAGGTGTCAATTGTATTAACAGTGGGGGGAAAGATTGTATGAACAAGGGCGTGGTGATTCTGTGTGACAATGCTCAATCGGGAAAGAAATGTAGTTGAAAAACTTGAAACTCAACAGTACAACTACACTTTTCAATCAGGAAAGAAATGTAGAGGAATGAATTGAATCTTTCACACAAGAAAGTACCAGTCAAAATTAGAACTTACCAGATGCATGAATTTGTATAGTTACGTGCCTTTGCTCCGACTCTTTCATGCCATTTGAGAACAACTAAGAAGAAAACAAATAGTTATAAAAGAAAACAACAGGGAATGCCTAATTAAGGCAAAAAGTATTATATTAAAGACACTACTCACCTTATAAAAGAATCGACTCTTAACTGCCAAAATGGGAGAACTGATATATAAAGTTCTCACATGAAGGGATTTTGATGAGTCCATGTTCGTAGATGAATCATGTTTTTCAAAAGCTTCATCATCGCCTATAAAATGCATCAAACTTGTCTAAGAAAATCTTGACAAATAGCCAATGATCATGTAGACTACAAAGTAAGAGTGCAATTATCATCAACGAACATAATATACTCAGAGGAGTGGCTAATATCGGAATCTAGTCCCAGATACTTTGATAATCAGGAGTTTATGGAAAGAGTTAGAATCACTAATGACTGATAACCTTGAAATAGCAGGAAAAAATAGTCCATTATAAGGAAGTGAATACGTACCAGGGGGAGTTAGTGGTCATCTCTATGGCGGAAGGTGATTCCTCAAGCATTCCTACAACTTCTTCTTCTTCTTGTTCATCATCAGCAAGACCATCTTCCATTTCCAGCACATTACAATTTACTGCCTGCTCCTCACGTTGCATGACCATGTCCGCTTTTGCATCTGACAAGTGAATGAGATGAGCATACGGAAGGCAAAAATAGGAAAAGTAGAGTCATTAATAGTGCAGAACTCCCAAATACGCGACTAACAGGGAAAGGGTCCACTTTTGCATCCGACAAGTGAACGAGATGAGCATACGGAAGGCAAAAATAGGAAAAGTAGAGTCATTAATAGTGCAGAATCCCAAATACGCGACTAACAGGGAGAGGTTACGTGACTAAGTACATTTTGTTCTTCGATAGGCCACAAACGTTCGAGAATGAAATTTTTTTCCATCACCCACAAACTTAAGTACACTTGAAGTGCGATTTCAAACAGCCAACAAACAATACCAAATTCAAAGCTTTTCATTGCAAGTTACATCTCATTAGATTAAACGTCAAACACAGCCATATAACAACAAATTTGAATGCTAATCTAATCCTACCTTTATTTTAACCAAAAAAAAAGAGAATTCTAAATTGGAGAAGAAAATTGCAGCAGTTATATCTGTAAAGAAAATGCAACCACAATTGACACAAGGGGGGAAAAAACCTTATATCAATAAACTGTCTTTCACATAACAACAACTATAATTCAACTCTAAACTAGTTGAGTTTAGCTATATGAATCCTTTAAATCGCTTCCACTCCTTTTGGATTAGTAAACTACCTTTTGTATGCATTAATAGAAAAGAAATTCCCATGAGAAAAAACCGCCTTTATGTTAAAATGGCAAATGGGATAATCCAATTCCAGATATATGTATAACAGAAACCAAACTAAAAGATGTAAAACCCTATTTACTAATAAAATAGGTGTTAAACCCTAAGAGAGAAATCGAAAAAGAATCTTGGATTCTTCTCTCCAGCAACAAAAAATCTATGGTCAAAAGTAGGTTTATTTTTGTAGTCATGAAAATTAACAGAAAACCAAAAATCCAAGGGGAAAACAAGTGGAGTAAAACCCTAAAAGCGAAATCGAAAAAGAATCCATTTTACATCTTTGATTCTTCTCTCCTGCAACAAAATCTATGGTAAAAATAAGTTTTTTTCCAGTGAGGAAAATTAGCAGAAAACCAAAATCCATCGCAAAAAGACGTTAAACCCTAACAGATAAGTCGAAAAACAATCCATTTTAATTCTCAGTTTCTTCTGATATCCTAAAACAACAAAAATCTATGGTAAAAAATAGGGTTTTTTTTTTTCATTCATGAAAATTTGCAGAAAACCAAAAATCCAAGGCAAAAAGATGTTAAAACCTAACATAGTAGTCGAAAAACAATCCATTTTATTACTTGGTTTCTTCTTCTCTCCTACAAAAAGAAAATTCTATGGTAAAAATAGGGCTTTTTTTTCATTCATGAAAATTAGCAGAAAACCAAAAATCCAAGGCTTTTATTAAACACTAATGCAGAATCAGAAAGCTAATCATTTTCCTTTCTTGATATCTCTTCAGCTAAAAGCAAAAATCTATGGTGGAAAAATGATCTTTTTATGTAACATGACAGCAAAAAACCAAAATTCTATGAGTTCAAATTATTAAACCCTAATCAAGCATTCAAAAAAGCAACAATTTCATGATTTCTTCTATCACAACACAAACGAAAAAAATAACCAAAAACTAAAAAGATGTAAACAAAACCTTAATTTAAAATTCAGAAAAAAAACCATTAAAAAAAAAAAAACTGATCTTTTTATCTACATTAAACCAATACTCTAAAGATTTTAAAACATTAAACCCTAAGCAAGCATCATACAAACAACCATTTCATGATTTCTAAAACTCAAAATCTGTTCTTTTTATGTAACATGATAGCAAAAAACCAAAATTCCATGGGTTTAAAATATTAAACCCTAATCAAGCATTCATAAAAACATGATTTCTTACTCATAACATTAAAAAAAAAAAAAAAAACAATAAAAATGATCTTTGTATGTAACATGATAGCAGAAAACCAAAATTCCATAGTTTTAAATTATTAAACCCTAATCAAGCACTCATAAAAACATGATTTCTTTCTCATAACATTAAAAAAAAAAAAAAAACAATACAATAAAGATGAACTTTTTACGTAACATGATAGTAGACAAACAAAATTCCATGGGTTTAAATTATTCAAGCATTCATAAAAACGTGATTTCTTTCTCATAACACACACACACACACACACACAAAAAAAACAAAAAAAATCAACAACAAAAAAAACAAACCATTATTTTCTTTCATTTCTTCTCTTCTTCTTTTGCGTTTCCTAGCCCAATAAACAATGTCTTCAACATCTTCAATTTCAATTTTCAATTTCGGGTCGGGTATTATCTCAATAGTCAAAACCCTATCCGAAAAATTGCTATCGTTGAATGCAAACCCGAAATCTGAACTACCCGACCTGCTTGACCCATCTAATGAATCAGAATCCATAAATGGAGTTATAAAATTAAGGAATTCAAAGATTTATCACACAAAATTGAATTTTAAGAGGAACCCAATTGAGAAATGAAGGGAAAACAATGGGTTTATATACAAAAAAAAAAAAATTGATGCAATAAATTTTGTACAGGTAGCAAGTGAAACAACAATTTTTTGAAATGTGGTTACTTGAATAGATTGAATTGCTTAGTTTGTTGTTATGTGAATTCAGTTACAAATTACTACTTGTTTTTTTTTTTGTGAGTGTGTTCATCGGTTCTATGTACTTAAGTTTTTCGTGACAAATATTTGTCTCGTACGAGGACAAAAAAAAAACAAGAGGACTGCTGTTTTTTCCATTAGCACCTCCCTTTTTTCGTATTTTTTTTGTTTGCGTCGATGGATTGTGCTTTTGAACATGTCTATGAGGTCGGTAGGTCGGTTGGAATGACAAGATGGGATAAGTAAGGATATTCTGAGGGCGGGGATATCTATGATTTTATTTTTGAAGTTTTTGCACCGATTGCCCTTCAAACGTACTAGTCTTTAATGTTTTGTCATTTGTATTTGTGGTCCTTAATTTTGGCTCCTGCTGCTCATTTAATGAAAATAGAGAAAAGGGTCAAAAATGCCCCTTTATTTTGAAAAAAGGATTAAAAATATCCTTCATTATAAATTTGGGTCAAAAATACTCCTTCCGTTGTTAAAGTTTTAAATATACTCCTGTCTTAATGAAAATCTCCAACATAACTCGATTTCATTTTTAAACCCGCTCTATTTAAATCTGACCGAATCCCATATGTGACCAACTTGTTCCCGAATCCTACATCTTGAGCCACTAGGTATAGGAGTGGGTAACCTATATGCGTTTTTTATTTAGTTGGGTCAGGGTTTAAATGTTGTGGGTTTAAAAATGAAATCAGATTATGTTGGAGATTTCCGTTAAGACAGGGATATATTTGAAAACTTTAATGAAAGTAGGGGTAATTTTGACCCTTTTCCCATGAAAATACCAGACTTGAAGTTCTGTAATATTTTATATTCGAAAATTAATTTTTTGCCTCGTTCAATATAAGTTTTGTAGGAATTAAGTTATATGGCATAAGTTGTGTAATATTTTTCAGATGATATTGAGTGTTGAAAGTTTTGGCTTGTCCAGCATAACTTGTGGGATGTTACGATACATTTGCTGAAGTTAAATCTAAGCTTTGTCGAGTGAAATCTAAATTTATGTCGCGCTGAAAGTGTTGAAGGGAAAAAAAATTAAAGAACACAAATTTGAGGGACAAAATTAAAGACCACCACGAAATAGTAGCATTTGTGCGAATGACCAGAATCTGAATATTCAAAACCCTATCCGAAAAATTGCTATAGTTGAATGCAAACCCGAAATCAGAATTACCCTACCTGTTTGACCCATCTGATGAATCAGAATCCATAAATGGAGTTATAAAATTAAAGAATTCAAAGATTTATCACACAAAATTGATACAAAATTGAATTTTAAGAGAAACCCAATTGAGAAATGAAGGTATAACAATGGGTTTATATACAAAAAAAAATTACAATTGATGCAATAAATTTTGTACAGGTAGCAAGTGAAATCACAATTTTTTGAAATGTGATTTCTTGAATAGATTGAATTGCTTGGTTTGTTGTTATGTGACCTCCCTTTTTGCATTTTTCTTTTTGTACAAATCTACTTTTTTTTTTTTTTGTGAGTGTGAGTTCATGAAAATTAGCAAAAATCAGGCAAAAAGATATTAAAATTTCAAAACCGTGACAAATGTTTGTCTTGCGGAATCCATAAATGGAGGACAAAAATAAGAGAAAATTCTATGGTTCTTTCCATTAGCAGACAAAAATCCAAGTCAAAAAGATATTAAACCTTTTTTGCATTTTTCTTGTTTGTGTCGATGGAGTGTGTTTTTTAACATGTCAAAATTATGAGATGAGAAATGAAGGTTGGTATGGCGAGATGTTTCGATAAGCTTTGTTGATATTCTAACTTGTTTTTTTTTTTTTTGTGTGAGTGTGTGATATCTATGTGTTTATTTTTGATTTCTTCTTCTCTCCTACAAAAAGAAAATTCTATGGTAAAAATAGGGCTTTTTTTTTTCATTCATGAAAATTAGCAGAAAACCAAAAATCCAAGGGAAAAAGATATCAAACACTAATGCAGAATCTGAATATTCAAAACCCTATCCGAAAAATTGCTATCTTTGAATGCAAACCTGAAATCTGAATTACCCGACCCGCTTGACCCATCTGATGAATCAGAATCCATACATGGAGTTGTAAAATTAAAGAATTCAAAGATCTATCACACAAAATTGATACAAAATTGAATTTTAAGAGAAAACCCAATTGAGAAATGAAGGAATAACAATGGGTTTATATACAAAAAAAAAAAAAATTACAATTGATGCAATAAATTTTGTACAGGTAGCAAGTGAAACCACAATTTTTTGAAATGTGGTTTCTTGAATAGTTTGAATTGCTTGGTTTGTTGTTATGTGAATTCAGTTACAAATCTACTTTTTTTTTTTTTTGTGAGTGTGAGTTCATCAGTTCAATTTTACGTGACAAATGTTTGTCTTGCACGAGGACAAAAAATAAGAGGACTGTTCTTTCCATTGACACCTCCCTTTTTTTGCATTTTTCTTGTTTGTGTCGATGGAGTGTGTTTTTTAACATGTCTATGAGATCGGTTGGTATGGCGAGATGCGATAAGTAAGGATATTCTAAGGGCATGGATATCTATGTGTTTATTTTTGGTTTCTTCTTCTCTCCTACAAAAAGAAAATTCTATGGTAAAAATAGGGCTTTTTTTCATTTGTGAAAATTAGAAGAAAACCAAAAATACAAGGCAAAAAGATATTAAAAACTAATGCAAAATCTGAATATTCATAACCCAATCCGAAAAATTGCTATCGTTGAATGCAAACTCGAAATCTGAATTACCCGACCCGCTTGACCCATCTGATGAATCAAAATCCATAAATGGAGTTATAAGATTAAAGAATTCAAAGATTTATCACACAAAATTGATACAAAAAGAAAATTCTATGGTAAAAATAGGGCTTTTTTTTCATTCATGAAAATTAGCAGAAAACCAAAAATACAAGTTAAAAAGATATTAAACACTAATGCAGAATCTGAATATTCAAAACCCTATCCGTAAAATTGCTATCATTGAATGCAAACCCGAAATCTGAATTACCCGACCCGCTTGACCCATCTGATGAATCAGAATCCATACATGGAGTTGTAAAATTAAAGAATTCAAAAATTTATCATTGATACAAAATTGAATTTTAAGAGAAACCCAATTGAGAAATGAAGTAATAACAATGGGTTTATATACAATTTTTTTTTTTACAATTGATGCAATAAATTTTATACAAGTAGCAAGTGAAACCACAATTTTTTGAAATGTGGTTTCTAGAATAGATTGAATTGCCTGGTTTGTTGTTAGGTGAATTCAGTTACAAATTACTTTTTTTTTTTTTTTTTTTTTTTTTTTGTGAGTGTGTATTCATCAGTTCAATTTTACGTGATAAATGTTTGTCTTGTACGAGGACAAAAAATAAGAGGACTGTTCTTTCCATTGACACCTCCCTTTTTTCGTATTTTTCTTGTTTGTGTCGATGGAATGTGCTTTTTAACATGTCTATGAGGTCGGTTGGTATGGCGAGATGCGATAAGTAAGGATATTCTAAGGGAGGGGATATCTATGGGTTTATTTTTGGTTTCTTCTTCTCTCCTACAAAAAGAAAATTCCATGGTAAAAATAGGGCTTTTTTTCATTTGTGAAAATTAGCAGAAAACCAAAAATCCAAGGCAAAAAGATATTAAACACTAATGTAAAATCTGAATATTCAAAACCCAATCCGAAAAATTGCTATCGTTGAATGCAAACTCGAAATCTGAATTACCCGACCCGCTTGACCCATCTGATGAATCAGAATCCATAAATGGAGTTATAAAATTAAAGAATTCAAAGATTTATCACACAAAATTGATACAAAATTGAATTTTAAGAGAAACCCAATTGAGAAATGAAGGAATAACAATGGGTTTATATACAAAAAAAAAATTACTATTGATGCAATAAAATTTGTACAGGTAGTAAGTGAAACCACAATTTTTTGAAATGTGGTTTCTTGAATAGTTTGAATTGCTTGGTTTGTTGTTATGTGAATTCAATTACTAACCTACTTTTTTTTTTTTTTTTTTTTTGTGAGTGCGTGTTCATCAGTTCAATTTTACGTGAAAAATGTTTGTCGTGTACGAGGACAAAAAATAAGAGGACTGTTCTTTCCATTGACACCTCCCTTTTTTCGCATTTTTCTTGTTTGTGTCGATGGAGTGTGCTTTTTAACATGTCTATGAGGTCGGTTGGTATGGCGAGTGGGATAAGTAAGGATATTCTAAGGACGGGGATATCTATGTGTTTATTTTTGAATTTTTTGCACCTATTGCCCTTCAAACGTACTAGTCTTTAACGTTTTGTCATTTGTATTTATGGTCCTTCATTTTGGCTTCTGCTACTCATTTAGTGAAAATAGGAAAAAGGGTAAAAAAATATCCCTCTATTTTGGAAAAAGGGTTAAAAATATCCTCCATTGCAAATTTGGGTCAAAAATATCCCTTCCGTCATTAAAGTTTTCAAACATACCCCTGTCTTAACAGAAATCTCCAACATAACCCGATTTCATTTTTTAAACCCGCTCCATTTAAACCGACCCAAACCCATATGCAACCAACTTGTTCTCGAGTCCTACATCTGGAGTCACTAGGCAAAGGAAGGGGTAACCCATATGCGTTTTTTATTTAGTTGGGTCGGGTTTAAAAATAAAATCTGGTTATGTTGGAGATTTCCGTTAAGACAGGGGTATATTTGAAAACTTTATTGAAGGGAGGGGTATTTTTGACCCAAATTTGTAATGGAGGATATTTGTAGCCTTTTTCCCAAAGTAGAGGGGCATTTTTGACCCTTTTCCCATGAAAATATTCAAACTTGAAGTTCTGTAATATTTTTATCTTCAAAAATTAATTTTTTGCCTCGTTCGGTATAAGTTTTGTAGGGATTAAGTTATATGGCATAAGTTGTATAGTATTTTTCAGATGATATTGACTGTTGAAAGTTTTGGCTTGTCCGGCATAACTTGTGGGATGTTATGATATATTTGCTGAAGCTAATTGTAAACTTTGTCGAGTGAAATCTAAATTTATGCCGCGCTGAAAGTGTTGAAGGGCAAAAATTAAAGAACACCAATTTGAGGGACAAAAATTAAAGACTACCCCGAAAAAGGGGCATTTGTGCGAATGACCCGAATTATTTAGAAGTTTTTGCACGGATTGTCCTTCAAACGCAGTGGTCTTTAATATTTCACCTTATATTTGTGTTCTTTCATTTTTGTCTCTGCTGCTCATTTAAAGAAAATATCTAGACTTGTTTCGCTCAACATAACCATAACATTTTATCCTCAGAAATTGAACTTTTATCTCGCTCGGCACAAGTTCTGTAGGAATTAAAATATGCGGCATAAGTTATGTAGTATTTTTCAGATTATATTGAGTGTTGAAGGTTTTGCCTTTTTCGGCATAACTTGTGGGATGTTGTGATACATATGTTGAAGCTAAATGTAGCTTTGCCCAGCGAAATCTAAACTTATGCTGCGCTGAAAGTGCTGAAGGGCTAGAATTAAAGACAGCAAATTCGAGGACAAAAATTAAACATGTCACGACCCAAATCTGACACTCAGGCCGTAACAGGGCACCTGACGAGCTTCTACCCATAAGGCGAACCCTCTAGGCTAATCATGTGAAAATTAACGAATAAAATGAATAATACTACATGTCACTTAATATAAAGAAAAGTATGGAAGCGAACTACCAATACTGAGTCTGCCCATAAACCCATAAAATGTCTAAGTCACGGAACTACTAATCTGAATACAAAAGTATGAGACATAGCTCGGAATATTACTAAGTCAACTAAAGAAGAAGAGGCCGCCATGATCTAATGGTGGCTCACCTCAACTGAACTGGACTAAAGAAAGTTGGAATGATCAAGAATCGGCTACCTGGTCGCCGTTAACCACACCTGCACACATACAAACATTAACAAACGTGAGTCTAAAAGACCCAGCAAGATCATCGACACTCTCAGCTTACCCCTGGGCAAGTCTTTGAAATCCATGATAATGCATAAAAGTACTTAAACAATACAAGTGTATTAAATATATACAAACACTGAAGCTGAAGCTAAAATCATGAAGCATAAACAAGCAAGACATGAAATACACTAAATCTAAATCCATGCTCACGGGACACGGTACGTATTTGTCCATGTCTTACCCCGTCTTCCGGAGTGGGTATTATTTACCCACATCACCCACATCTTACCCAGATCACTTATAATTCTGGCATCTACCTCAAAATACACTGAATCTGAATCTATGCTCACGGGACACGGTACGTATTTGTCCATGTCTTTCCCCGTCTTCCGGAGTGGGGATTATTTACCCACATCTTACCCGGGTCACTTATAATTCTGGCATCTACCTCCAACTAAACCCAATAGGGCTGATCGAAGTATGCCCCTCTGAAGATATCATAAAGTGGAACAAACATCCAATCAATACCAATTCAAAACTCTACATATCTAGCAAGTATCTATTTAAGCAAAATTATGCTAAAGGACTCATACCGTCATTACTTTAGACACTTGAAAATAATCCAAATTAGATTATGCTTGCCCACTCACACGAACTAAATGGTTTAAATGCATACATACAACACAAACCATATGCTTTTTATGAAAAACAAGTAAGCTAAGAGTTTAAGTCTCACTTGCCTTATGACCGGAATGCAAATCTCTCTTGAAATGCCAAATTCTCTTCAAACGATCTCCAATAGCCTCAATCTATCCAATAACATAAATAAATGGTCTAAATTAGTCTAGGAAAACTAATCCTATAATTTTAGGTTTAGAACTAAATCTCAACCTTTTATACCTTGATCCATAATTTTTTTTAAAAGTAGAAATTGTATCTCCATATATACCCTTACTAAACAATTCTATAATATTTTTATATAACCCAAACATCCCAAAATGAATACTAATATTTATAGTGTACAGAGAAAGGGTGAAAGAAGGAAAATAAACATCCCAAAATAAAGACAAATATTATAGAGTGTACAGAGAAAAGACGAAGGGAGGAAAAGAAATGAAAATGGGCAAAAGAAACAAAATAGGTGCTATATAGTTGCACGTGATTTACAGCAAAAGAATGACAACTTTTGCAATTTGAAACCAACTCCCTCTAGAAATCCTACCATTCTTGTTAATATCCCAAATAACTCTGTAACATGCTTTTCTTTTTAAATACTAAAATAATAACATACTATGTACCTGAAAGTTTTGTCTTTCTCTGTAATGGTTCTTGAACGCAGCAGCCTGAACTGCCCTATGCGGTTCTCCTTTCCTTCTTTTTTTTTTCTTTTTCTTTTTAATGTAGGAATAGAATAATGATTTCTCTGTCCCTCCACTTTCATCTAAACTAGTATCCGTACCCGCGCGATGCGCGGATGGTATTAGTGAAAACTAATCACGTTGCTTTGTTTGAACATTTTAGATAGAACTGTGTTAATAAAATTTCAACTGATATTTTACTTCTGTGTATGCAAAATATCCAAAAAAGAAACTATGACCATCATTAAGTATACCTTTGTTGAACTTCTTAATCGTCTAATTAATGCTTCAGCTCCTTTGTCTCGAAATTAATAATTTACATGAGTAACCATGGAATTTGCCACCATTGTTTCATGACTTCCAATTACTCCTCAGTGGCTACAAATTCAGCTCTCCAAAACATCTATGGTCAGTTTTTCTCTTCGAAACTGAAACAAATTTTTTTTTAATAAAATGAACAACGACAAAGTGTTAATGTTTTATGAAGTTGTAATACAAACTGTATTATGTGAACTCACCAAAGAATTTTGTCCTCCCTCTCATAGAACTAACGTTTCTCTTCCTCTGGTTCAGCAATATCCTCCTCACTGTCACTACAAATTAGAGCCTCACTACCATGTCGCTATATAATATATTGCCTTGACAAACCATTGATTGGTATTCAGCCACGAAATTGATATGCTTTGTGAAGAAGATTGAGAACAAAAAAATCTTGGGATAAAATCCTCATTTTGATTAAGAAGAAGCAATTCACATGATCAATTCATTTAGCAATCTATCTGGCATGTTAAGACCAAAAGATCAAAAGACAACAGTAAAAGATAACAATTAAGCGAAAAGTTTATTTAACAATCTCTCAAATCAAATTACGAAAAACCTCTTTGTACACTACATTTTTGGCTTCATTTGTTATTTTCCCATCATCGTCGTAAACCAAATTCTTTAACCCTTCCCTACTTGTCACCCGTGAAAGAGCAACATACAGTTGTCCATGTGTAAACACTGGTATCATGTTTAGTAGAAGGTATATATTTATCGGGGGATTAATTTATATCTTCTACCATACAGAGTATAAAAAGTATTAAATTTAATGATGGATATCACACCTTATCCTATTAACCTTGGGACTATTTTATCCCACTTCAAAGATGGGATAAATTATTTTATCACACCTTCCAGATGGGGTAAATTAGTCCTAGGATTATAATCCCGGGATAGTCTGGTTCGCGTACCAAACGACCCCTTATTTTTATGCTAATCTATACTGGTGATGAAATGGATTAAAAGACACTATACCATAATTCTCCGCTCATTTGCCTTTTCAAAGTACTTTTCGATAAACGTGTGTATCCAAACCACATAATTCTCGGTTTCTTCTTCGTCTCTGAGCGATAAAGGAGTAGACTTGAAAGAAGTAAGTTGAATGAACAGGTACATATGTTATCATTTCAGATGACAAATATAAACAAATACCCACTGTATGGAAGTATCAAAAGAAATGCCTATTGATAAATAAAGCAACAATGACGACTTTTGTGGCTAAAAAGCGTATTATCTAGCGCATTAGATACGAGCGATTCGTTCTTATGAGTCAGTTAAGCAAACTTCCATATCTTGACAAAGTATTGCAGTGGTGATGAAGCTTTCCGAGACTTTACATCTATTTGTTCTCAACACCAAGGTAGCTTGAAAAATATTTCTAATTCCAGAGTAAGAAAAGTATGCTTTTTATTTCAAACAGAAGGTCTTTATCAGGAAGCATACTTGAGTGTCACATTATCTCAGTAGGTAAAAAGCTCTTGTAGCTAAAAACTAAAAAGAGAGCATATACGAAGAGAAGGATTTTGAAGAGATTCAAATTGACAGCACCACAATATACACACAGCGGACCTACTTTTACAACTCAAACATAAAAATAAAATCAACCATATGGATTGAAATAAAAAAGCAGACCTGGGCCATCATCAATGCGACATAGACCCCAGCAGTGAAAGGATACAAAGGACCCAGTCTTCTATTCTTTCTATTTGTCTATTTTGAACAGTCTTGCAGCATATACTACCATGCTGCTCATAATATATCTGCCTTCAGCGAACCATTGATTGGTATTCAGCCACGAAATTTTATATGCTTTGTGAAGAAGATTGAGAACAAAGAGTACTGGGATAAAATCCTCATTTTGATTAAGAAGAAGCAATTCACATGATCAATTCATTTAGCAATCTGTCTGGCATGGTAAGACCAAAAGATCAAAAGACAGCAATAAAAGATAACAATTAAGCGAAAAGTTTATTTAACAACCTCTCAAATCAAATTACGAAAAACCTCTTTGTACACTACATTTTTGGCTTCATTTGTTATTTTCCCATCATCGTCGTAAACCAAAATCTTTAACCCTTCCCTACTTGTACAGGAGGACAACCTACATGAAAAAAATGTGCAACTTAATCAATGCAGTCAAATAAATCAATGTCTGTCCTAATATTCATTGCATGTCGTCTATGGTTGGAAAGAACAGAAAATACAAAAGTAAATTGAAAGAGCATAAAATAAAATAAAAAAAAGGGGGCAACAGATGGGTTTCTCTAAGGGGAAGTACAAAAGCAAAAGAATTGTGACAGTAGCTAGGAATCCTCCGCCTCAATATGTATATCCGTTACGATATTGCGTATAATATGGAAGATATCTTTTTAATAAGTAATTCATATCATTTTAAGAAGGGTAATAATATTTATATATTTATTTAAGAAGGACGTAATCATATGCAAGCGGGACAACATGAAATATATCACTAATCGAATTCATGATCGCAAACTTACTCATGATCCGGAGTTCAACATTCATGTTTTTACTGGACTTATCACCTTGCTTGTGTTCTTGTATAGGTCCGTAACTAACAATCTCTCCTATGACATCTATCACAACGTAAAAAGCAGTCTGTGATAAAATTGGTAAAACGTTCAAATTAATCAAAATGCAAGAAGAATAATTACCGAATAGTTTAGTATCCTCAACGTTCACTTGATTTATCAAGTGCTCAAATGGTCAAAAATTGAAGACTTCCATACCAAAGTGTGCATCAACTGTTTCCTCCACACTCGTTCTATGGGTGAACATTAGCTTAAATTGGTGATTGTTGGTCTTATATTTTAGTTTATTTGGGCCAACCACGAAATTCTTCATATAATATAGTCCTAGTTCCTTTATCTCTATTTGGAACCTGTTCATAACAGATTTTCCCAAAGATGCCTGAATACGACCCCCCCCGAAAACAAATAATACATTGAGCGTGTTTAAATTTTACGGATAAAGATAAATCGTATCACATAGCTATGAAATAAAAAATTGTAACGAGAATAGCAAAACCGTAAACATACCCTCTCATCCCCGCAACAACATCTCTAGCGACAATACATTGACCCGCATTTTCAATATCAGTAACCTTCCGTAATCGCACTACGCGAACCTTTAAGGTCCACATCATCTTATTACTCGATATATCGCTAATAAAGTCAATTTTGGGAGACATATTTTTGATGTATATAATGGACAGCGCATTTGTTTTTCAATGTTGAATTTGAACTGTGTTACGGAGAGTCTTACAGCAGTTTATATAAGAAATTGAAGAGCATGGTTTCAGCAGTAGGACTCTTTTAGGATAGAGTCAAATACTATTATGGCATCTGTTGTTAGATAAACGACAGAATTGAAGGATAAGCTTAAAAGAGTTTTAAAATAAAGTAAATAATTTGGTTGAAATTTGATTTTGAAATTTAAAATGGAATAATGCACGTAAGGCTGTGAAGAAAATACGTACCATGGTCCACGGCTAAAGAGTCCCAGTTGCATATTTATTGTTGTCTAACCTATCCCATTAAATATCCCTTTTCTTTAAATGCACGTAAGGCTGTGTTAAGGATAAAGCACAAAGCTTGCAAAATGCGGATAAATATGGTTTGCTTTAAATTCAAATGCTTAAACTTTTTTTTTTTTTTTTGGTGAAACAAATGCTTAAACTTTATTTCTCACAAAACTATTTTTCGTTTTTGGAATTTGATAAGAATTGTTAGGAGCTTTGTCCTAATTATCATCATCATCATCATCATCATCATCATCATCATCATCATCATTACTATTATTATTATTATTACTATTATGGTATATCAATGGCCGTGCATTTTCATGAATATGCAGCATATATAATTTTTGAATTTGAATTGAGTGTGATTTTGAATTTAATGTTGTTAGTGCTTATTTTGAAATTCAATATCTAATGGGATAGGTTAGACAACAATAAGAGTTCAACTGGGACTCTTTAGCCGTGGACCATGGTACGTATTTTCCTAATTTAGCCTAATCATATCATTTCAAATCTTTTAAATACCTTTATATCTTCCAATTCAAATTTAAGAATTTAAAAAGTTTATTACAAAGCATATTTAACATTGTCTTAAAATTGCCAAGTGGCTTGTTTTTAGCTTGCCACTTGGCTTAACCACATTGCTTGTACCTCTCCTTTTATATATATATAGATTACTAATAGTTGAAGTAGTGGGTTTGGCCCACTAATTTACTCTTAACTAATTCACCAACTAATATGGGTATAATTAGTACCCGCTCCGATATGAAACTCGTTAAAATCAAATAATGTACAAATAAGGAAGTAATTCTAAACACTTGAAAATTATCGGGTTGTTACAAAACACACCCCAAAATAGAGGCACTTGTGCGAATGGCCCGAATTATTTAGAAGTTTTTGCACAATTGCCCTTCAAATGCACTGGTCTTTAATTTTTGCACCTTATATATATTTGTGTTCTTTAATTTTTGTCTCTGCTTCTCATTTAAAGAAAATATCCAGACTTGTTTTGCTCAACATAAGTTTTGCAACATTTTATTCTTGGGAACTGAACTTTTGCCTCGCTCGGCTCAAGTTCTGTAGGAATTAAGTTATGCGGCATAAGTTGCACAGTATTTTTCAGATTTTGTTGAGTGTTGAAGGTTTGCCTTTTTCGGCATAACTAGTAGATGTCTTCAAGAACGTAATTGAAGTGTTTTTTATAATCTTCAAGAACAACAACTACTAAGGGTCAAAAATGAAAAAACAATGTCTTGAACTTCTAAAATGACAAATATTTGAGACAACTATTTTAAAGATCACAACAAATAATTTAAGACGAGTACATTTTTAGAGGGTCCAATATGAGTACAATAACATTTTTTTGAAGAATTACTTAACGTAAATGCCAGGATTATGTGCACGGGTTTGATAATAAGTTAGTGTGTAATATATTTTCTAAATTATATAGGTTGTTTTTATTTTTCAAAAAAAAAAAAAGATGGGGTAGTATATTTTTAAAGGATTCGATATGAGTACAAAAATATTTTTGGAAAATTCGTTTAACGTAAATGCCAAGATTATGCGCACGAGTTCCCATAAAAAGTTATTGTGTGTGTTTTTTTTTTGTCAGAAAAATTACGCTAATATCATGCGATCAATAACTTACGCAAAACTATATAGGTTTGCCTTTTCGAAGAAAGAGGTTTATCTAAAGCTAGATAGCTTTATTTTGGAATGGTTATAATTTAAATCACAATGTCATTGAGTTTATTTTCAAAAATTGTGCAGTTAAGATTTATTGCATTTTGTTAACTAGTCAAAAATAGAATGTAAATTTGCTCATTTTGGCTCAACAACATAACTTTCGCAGGATTTAGAGTATCTTTTATAAGAACTTATGTTTTGATCTCAAAACATGTCACTATGTTATTACTAACCGAATTTTCATCAATGCTTGATCTTGAAAATGTTGTTGTTACGGGATTAATGATCAATAAATTTATCGTCGATCACTTATTCCCTCATTCTTTTTTTTCCCCTTTTCTACGAGGTAGGGTAGGGGAAGGAGAAATTATGGGGGAGGAGATTACAAGGTAAGGAATCGAATCCTTATCAACAAAGTAAAAATTCAGGTAGCCAACCAATTGAGTTACTAAGATCCCCTTTCATTCTTTATCTTGTTACACATTTGCTTAGCTTAAAATACATTTCAAATGTTCCATAGAAGCACCAAATGTGAAAACTGCGAATAGGTAGTAAGTCAAAATTCGAAGGTAGGAATGTGAGAACCATCTTACCTTAGCATGAACGAAGTAAGAAAGATAGTGCCATATGCCAACTATGTTTAGCTTATCAATGGACAATTCAAATATGACAAATAGTTAATGAATAGGGATATATTGGTAAATATTTTTCTTGGAAAAGAGAATTTAGTATGAATGTTTTCATATTCGCTACGTGTTGACTAGATATATACTTGCGATTAATAGATAGACGGGAAAATTTGTGTGAATGATGAGAACGGCCTAACTTAAGTTCATCTAGTCTCTTTCAGGTCCAGTTTCATTTCTAATTAATTAACTTACTTAATAGGTTGAAAGAGATAAATTAAGAAAACTTGATGTACTACTGTATTATTCCCTCAGCCGATCCACTTGAACTTTGCATGGAATTTGAGCAAATGTGCTAACATAAATTAAACTCGCCTCTCAGTTGGTAAAGGTTAGAAACGATGAAGATAATTAAAACACAATTTAATGTACATCAAGATCCAACTTTGAGATATTTTTATGATAGGCATAATTAATTTGTTATAATTTCTTCGATCACGAAGTACTTATTAGTTGTGTCAAACACAGATTTGCTAGAGTTTATTTATCATATTCAATATGTTGTTTATCTTCAGTTTTACTTCTATTTGTTTCAATATAGTGAGAAATATATTTTAGAAACTCATGATTAATAGTTCGTCTACTAGCATCTGACGGGGTTTAGTTTTAGTTTTACTTAGAATACGCAATAATATCCGAAAATTATAGCCCTTTTTGAAAAGAAAAAGTTTCTCTTAAATAATTCACTTATACATTACGAATAACGTTCAAATCACATAAAAAGGAAATTTTGGGTCCGAAAAGGATGGGTATTTATAGAATTCTGTGAGTATAACTAAACATTAGTAGTTGTTTTTGTTGGTCCACCTAATTAAAATGAGAAAGACTTTGTCCAAATTATTTTGGTTACAAGGTTATTGAAACTCAAAATTTTGATACTATGATTCAAATGATAAGTGATTAACCGCTCGACTGTTTGCTTAACTTGGACGAAAGTTGAAACTAAACATATCTTTTCAGATAAACATAGCTCTTTCCATAAATACAGACATGAAGCGATTTTCCTTGAAGCCCAAGTAGAAATGTCAAGACCACATAACCAATCTCAACCCAAAAGTGCGAAGGCCCAATCTAAAGAAAATAACAGGGAGAAAGGTTCCCATAAATTTTGTTCCCTATTTTTAGAAGTTATTCAAATATAGTTATTGAAAATTATCGTCACATATAATGTTTGACTCGGGTCTAGTATTTGCTCATATATTGTTAAACCTTACATACAAAACATTAGATAGACTGCCATCTAACATTCGCAATAACCTACGAAATTGTAGATCGTATCTTACGTTTTCTCATAAAAGTTTTAGTGTGAGGATCTTTAGGCTATGGTCTAAATAATCGATAAGTTATCAGAGAAATAAAAAAGATGACTGTTTACTAGACAGTTCTCCCAAAAGGGGATAACCAACGAAAGATTTTGGGGGAAAAGATCGATGAAACATACAACATTTTATTCGTCCTCTTACTAAAGGAAACAAAAAACAACAAAGAAGAAGAAGAAGAAGAAACAAACAAATATTCCTTTTTTTTAGACTAATTAAGGAAGAATTAGCATATCAAATCACATCATTAAAGTATAACGAATTAGTATATCAAATCACATCATTAAAGTATAACTCAAAAAGTGTAAATATTCCAATTATTATACTCCAAGTTCGTACTTAACAATAAGAAAAAACTAAATCAAAAGAAGAATAAGAAGGCTATCAAAATGATTTGATGATGTTAATATGCAGTTATAAGGCTCTTTATTTTTTTCCCCTAATTAACAAGATAAAATTTACTAAATTTGGTCGGTTTTTAGTACCTTTGGGTCATAATTAATTCATATTTATATTTTTGTTAGTACAAATCCAACAATTTCTTATCATTGTAGATTCCAATACAAGTACCAAAGTGGAATGCTGTCTTCTCATGGAACATGACAATAGAAAGAACGATAAAAGTTTGGCTTTATTTTTTTCAAAAGGAGAGGAAATTAATATTTGCTTAATACTTTAATTATATTATTGCCAAATGCCAGACATGAAGAACATTGTTATTAGATGGCTTGTTATACCAGGGATCGTGGAAGTTGGCAGCCTTAGCATATATAGTATATTGCAACTCTTAATACAAAATTATTATACTTGTCATGTCATTGAAATTGGTATGTTTTTCTAATTATGGAATATGCTGAGAATTACCAATAAATCATAGCTTTAGCATAATGAAATTCCTTATTCCTTTTCTTTTTGTTTTAAGAAGCTAAAACTTAAAGTAAAAGAAGGATCGGAAGTTATTATTACACATGGTGTATATTATTTATAAATCAAAACAAAATTAAATATATCAGTAGCATCTCAAGGGAAGAGATTAATGGTGCCTGTGGAAAAGTTTTGATCTATTTCCCAACAAAATGTCTTAGGAAAGTGTCTCAACTCTTTAAGATTATTTTAAAAGGTGAAATCTTGTTAAAAAGTTTATTTAGGGAAATGTTTAAACAACACTATAAAAATATAGGCAAAAGTGTACAGATACCTGACTTTTGGACCATAAGTTAAGCCATACTCGTAGTGCGTATAAATTCGTAAGTTTATTCACTTCGAAATGACTTTAAACATGCGGTGTCTGAAGTTAAACTTGAGAAAAGTTAGGCTTGACAAAGCCTTCAAACAAAATGTCTTCTCTAAAATTCAGTCTTTCTTGAACTTCAATCGTGTATTAAGTTTCATATGATTGAAGTTCATTCATATGTACCTGAATTCAGTGGCATATGGCTAAAGTCACCCATTTTTGCTTGAATTTCAGTCATATTTGCCTGAATTCAATCATTTTTTTTACTGAAGTTCAATCATTTTTGCTTAATAATTTTCTTACTATATGTTGGTATAAGTGGAGTTTTGGAATAGAGGATAAGAGAAGACCATTGGAATGATTTTAGGGAAACTATTGTATGGGGTGGAGGGAAGGGTTAATAATGATTAGAAGGTGAGGAATCAGTAAGAAATGTAGAAAGACAAAAGGTTAGTTATTAAGATGATGAGAGATTATAAGAAATAAGGATTGAAACAAATCCCTTAATTCGTGGAAGTTCTATACAATACATATGGCTAGTTATATAAATAAAGCTGCTGATTTGGAGGAAAAAAAAAAGAATAATGTGATTTCTGAAAATATTTATAAAATATTGACTCACAATGTAAAAAAAGGTCTGCATCATTTTTTCCAAATAGTAAATAGTAGGTTCTTTTATCAATTTATTATCATTTGAATTAATTTTAATAATCATTATTTTGTTACAATTATTTGTATATAAACAGCATATCACTACAATCTTACTTCAATTAATTATTAGTTCTTCCAAATTCAAATCACAATTTTTACTGTATTCATGACATTAAATTTAAATAAAATTTTATACTTTATTATTTTAGTTACAATGTATTAATACATGTAAATCGGAGGACTTAATCTTAAACATAGAGATTTAGCACGTGATTTTGGGAATCCCATGATTTTGGCACATGGTTTTAGACAAAAAAATATTTATTTTTCCTATATAAAGGAGGCATTATCCTCTCATTTTTCACACCACTTCACACTACCTACACACACATTTTTTTTCTACCCTCTCTACACTTTCTTCCATTTTTCAAGACTAAAAACACATTGGTGCCATTTATGTCGGTTGTAATTTCTCCATCGAACCTTATAAAACTTTGTAACTAAATGAGTCATGTATCGGTAAGTCCAATAATTCATCCATTATTTTTTGGCAGATCTCATAGAATTTTGTAACTGGATGAGTCTCCAGCAAATCGGGAGACAGATCTGGAGACTCATCCAATTACAAAATTCTATGAGGTTGCCAAAAAATAATGGATTGATTATTGAACTTACCGATACATGAGAAAAAGAAGAAGGAGAAATTGAAGTTTTTGTTGATGGTAAATTTGTTAGGAAAGAAATATTTAGTAGCAAGAAATTGCCCTAGTTTTGTTTATTAAATTAGCATGAATATTACTTCCTCCGTCTCAAATTATTTCTCGTGTTTTTGTTTTACACGCTCCTTTAAAAATATTAAGTAGGAGGGTTATTTGAGTAGTTTTATCCTTATAAGTCTAAGTTATAATCTCTCTCCGTTAAATATTTACTTTATTTATATGTCATCTCAATTAATGACATAATTCTACTAAGCTAAGGGTAAAACGAGAAAAAAATATTTAATTGTGCCTTGAACTTCTAAAACAATAAATAATTTGAGACAAATTATTTTTAGTAACCACGACAAATAATTTGAGACGGAGGGAGTATTCTACTACATTTAATGTGTGTAGAATTTGCTGATATCACGAATCTCTAATGTGTCGTACTAATAATGTGTCTTAGGACCCATATAGAGTTTAGACACATTAGTAGATTAACCTAATGCATGAAGGATTGAAGACAGAAGATTAGCATCCTCCCCATCTCTTAATTTGTTTGGTGTTTTTGACATACTTTTAAATCATCAAGGAGAAAACTTATCAGTTGTTTAAACAACATTTTATCTCATGGGATTTTCTTGTTATTGTCTATAACATTGGTGGACTAAAGGAGAAGAGAGATCTGATTATATGAAAACAGAGACTGGGGAGAAGAAGCAAGTTTGTGTTGGACTTAAGAAGATCAATAGGAAATTTCTATTAATGTGTTGCAATGAATTATTAAGGATATTTTTGAGAATTAAAAGACGGGGAGGATGCTAACCTACCACCTTCATGTAATAGGTTGTTTTGCTTTGTTTATTGTTATCTTAAAATCAGTTAACAAAGTACTTTTTTTTTTTTTTTTTGTGAGTTTTCATCAGTTCAATAGACTTGTAGTTTTTCGTGACAAATGTTTGTCTTGTACGAGGACAAAAACAAAAGCAAACTTAAAAATTGTTCTTTCCATTGACACTTTTTTTTTCGTATTTTTCTTGTTTCTATCGATGAAGTGTGTTTTTTAACATGTGTATGTCTATGGGGGTCGGTTGGTATTGCAGGATGGGATAAGTAAGGACATTCCGAGGGCGGGGATATCTATGGGATTATTTTAGAAGTTTTTGCACCGATTGTCCTTCAAACACATTGGTCTTTAGTTTTTTTTTTTTTTTTTGTCTCTTATATATGTGGTTTTTAGTTTTGGCGCCTACTGCTCTTTTAATGAAAATATCCAGATTTGAAGTTCTATAACATTTTTATCTTCGAAAACGTAACTTTTACTTCGCTCGGCATATGTTTTGTGTGAATTAAGTCATGCGAGCATAAGTTGTATAGTATTTTTCAAATTATGTTTAGTGTTGAAAATTTTGCCTTGTCCGTCATAACTTGTGAGATGTTATGATACATATGTCGAAGCTAAACGTATATTATGCCGAGCGAAATTTAAGTTATATCGCACCAAAAGTGCTAAAGGGAAAAAATTGAAGACCACAAATTCAAGGGACAAAAATTAAAGACCACCACGAATTAGGGGCATTTGTTCGAATGACCCGAATTGTTTAGATGTTTTTGTACAAATTGCCTTTCAAACACATTGCCTTTAATGCATTTTTTGGCTCATTTAAACAAATGCCTTTTTGAAGTTTTGCAAGTTCTTAGGAACTATATATAATAGTATTTTTAAAATTATGTTGAGTGTAGAAGGTTTTGCCTTTTTCGGCATAGCAAGTGGATGTTATGATACATACGCCAAAACTAAATGTAAACTTTGCCTAGCGAAATCTAAACTTATACCTCCCCAAAAGTGTTGAAGGGCTAAATTTAAAGACCACCCCGAAATGGTGCATTTTTGCTAGTGAATCTCACCTCACCTTCTATATGCGAAAGTAATTCCAACATTTTAGTACACATGGTGTGATAAAATAAACTCGGGACTTATTAATACTCACCACCACACGTGGGATAAAATAATCCCACATCTTATCTTGAAATTATTATCCTTATTTCACCAACCAAACGACTCCCTCTATCTCAAATTATCATTAATTAAGATAGGGTTTTAACTATTTTATGTTTTATTGGTATTTAAAACAATCGTAACAGCATCCGATAAGCATCCGATAATTGAAGTGTTTGTAGTCTTCAAGAAAAATAACTAGTAAGAGTAAAATGGGAAAAAATATGTCTTGAACTACTAAAATGATAAATAAATTGAGATAGCTATTTTCAAAGATCGCGATAAAATAATTTAAGAGGAGTATATTAGCGGATTCAATATGAGTACAACAACATTTTTTGTAGAATTACGTAACGTAAATACCAGGATTATGTGCACGAGTTTGATAATAAGTTATTGTGTGTATAATATATTTTTGTCATAAAATTTAAGTCAATATCATATGATCAATAACTTCCGTAAAACTATATAGGTTGTTTTTCTTTTCTATAAAAACGAGGGGGGAGTATGTTTTTAAAGGATTCGGTACGAGTACGACCATATTTTTGGAAAATTCGCTTAACGTAAATGCCAAGATTATGCGTAGGAGTTCTCATAATAAGTTATTGTGCCTTTTTTTTTTTGGTCGGAAAAGTTAACTTAATATCATGCGATCAATGGCTTACTCAAAACTATATAGGTTTTTCTTTTCGAAGAAAAAGAGGTTTATCTGGAGATAGAAAACTTTATTTCGGAATGATTATAATTAAAATTGCAAAATCATTGAGTTTATTTTCAATAATTGTGCAGTTATGATTTATTGCGTTTTGTTAGCTAGTCAGAAAGAGAACGTAAATTTGCTCATTTTGTCTCAACAACATAATTTTCGCAGGATTTAGAGGATCTTCTATAAGAACTTACGTTTTGATCTCAAAAACATGTCTCTATGTTATTACTAAACGAATTTTGATTAATGCTTGATCTTGAAAATGTTGTTGAATAGATTGAATTGCTTGGTTTGTTGTTATGCGTATTCAGTTACAAATTACTTTTTTTTTTTTTTTTTTGTGAGTGTGTTCGTCAGTTCAATTTTTCGTGACAAATGTTTCTCTTGTACGAGGACAAAAAAAATAAGAGGACTGTTCTTTCCATTGACACTCCCTTTTTTCATATTTTTCTTGTTTGTGTCGATAGAGTGTGCTTTTTAACATGTCTATGAGGTCGGTTGGTATGGCGAGATGGGATAAGTAAGGATATTCCGAGGATGGGGATATCTGTGGGTTTATTTTTAAAGTTTTTGCAATGATTTCCCTTCAAACGTACTGGTCTTTAATGTTTTGTCATTTGTATTTGTGGTCCTTAATTTTGGCTCCTGCTGCTCATTTAACGAAAATAGGGAAAAGGGTCAGGTGCCCCTCTACTTTGGGAAAATGGTTAAAAATATCCTTCATTACAAATTTGGGTCTTAAATACCCCTTCCGTCATTAAAGTTTTCAAATATACCCATGTCTTAATGGAAATCTCCAACATAACCCGATTTTATTTTTAAACCCGCTCCATTTAAACCCGACCCAAACCCATATGTGACCAACTGGTTCCCGAGTCCTACATCTGGAGCCACTAGGCCAACTATGTTTAGCCTATCAATGGACAATTCAAATATGGCTACAAGTCAATGAATAGGGATATATTGGCAAACATTTTTCTTGTAAAATAGAATTTAGGATAACTTTTTCTTATTCGCTATGCACTCTCTATATATATACATAGGATTAATAGATAAACTGGAAAATTTGCTTGAACAATGAGAAGGTCATCTAGTCTCTTTAGGTCTAGTTTCAATTTCTAATTAATTAACTTACTTAATCGATTGAAAGAGAGAAATTAAGAAAACTTGATGTATTGTCTTATTCCCTTTGTCGATCCACTTGAACTTTCCATGGAGTTTGAGCCTTTGTTCTAACATAGTTTAATTTCGCCTCTCAATTGGTAAAGGTAAGAAACGATGAAGTAATTAAAACACAATTTAAAGTACATCAAGATCCAACTTTGAGATGTTTTTTTCATAAACATAATTAATTTGTTATAATTCCTTCAATCACCAAGTATTTATTAGTTGTATCAAACACAGATTTGCTAAGTTTGTTTTATCATATTGAAACATCTCTGTTCATTGGTCTTATTCCCTCTTTTAATCTAAAAACTTAGTCAATGTTGTGTATCTTCGGTTGGTACTTCTATTTGTTTCAGTATAATCTGACGAGGTTTAGTTCTAGTTTCACTTAGAATATACAACAAATATCCGAAATTTATATCCCTTTTTGAAAAGAAAATGTTTCTCTTAAATAATTCACTTATATATTACGAATAACGTTCAAATCACACAAAAAGAAAAAAATTAGTTCTGAAAAGGATGGTTTTTATTGAATTTTATGCGTATAACTAAACATTAGTTGTCTACGTAATTAAAATGAGAAAGACTATATCTCAAATTATTTTGGCTACATGGTCATTGAAACTCAAATCGTGTTACAATGATTCAAGAAGTGATTAACCGCTCGACTGTTTGCTTAATTTGGACAAAAATTGAAACTAAACATATCTTTTCAGAAAAAAATAGCTCTTTCCGTACATTTTTTTTTGAGCGGATTGGCCTTCAAAGGCACTGGTCTTTAATTTTTGGCCCTCAAATTGCTGGTCTTTAATTTTTGTCCTTCACTTAAAAAGGTGGCCGAAAATATCTCGAGGTTCTGGGTTCGAATCCGTGCTCAGTAAAAATAAAAAAAAATTGCAAGGCAAGGTTTTGCAAAAAGTCTGTCTTATGCGACAAACATTGCCTTAAGGTAAAGTTTGCCGCATAAGGCAGAATTATCGCGAAGCCTTGCCTTACGATTTTTTTAAAAAAATTTATGACTAAGGAGGGGTTCAAACCCAGAACCTCTGGGTATTTTAGGCGAAGACAAAAATTAAAGACCAGCAATTTGAGGGATAAAAACTAAAGAATATCCCTAAAGAATCACAATCGTGCAAATTTCCCCTTTCCATAAATACAGACATGGCCTTGATTTTCCTTGAAGCCCAAGTAGGAAATATCGAGACCACAAAAGTACAAAGGCCCAATCTAAAGAAAATAACAGGGAGAAAGGTTCCCATAAATTTTGTCCCTAATTTTAAAAGTTATTCCAATATAATTATTGGAAATTATTGTCATGTATAATGTTCGACTCGGATCTAATGTTTGCTCATATATTACTCAACTTTACATACAAAACATTACATAGATGGCCGTCTAACATTCACAATAACCTACAAAATTGTAAATCGTAATATTATGTTTTCTCAATAGAGTTTTAGTGTGAGGATCTTTAGGCTATTGTTTAAATGATCGATAAGATGTCAGAGAAATAAAAAGATGACTATTTAGATTGGCTTATTTTTTGTGCTTTTAAGACAAAATAGCTTTTAAGCAGTTTTGTAGTGTTTGAGTAAAATAAAAAAGTGCTTTAAAACACTTGTTTTAAGCCAAAATGATAAAAATAAGCCAAAAGTCATAAGCTAGAATTTCAAACTTATAGCTTTTGGCTTAGGAATAATTACTTGGCATAGCTACTTCTAAGAGGTAATTATTGCTAATAACTACCTTTTAATTTATTTATATTTATATTAACTTTGAATTTACGCTACTTAAGCAATTAACAATGGAAATTAAGAGCTGCCATTGATGAACACAGCAGCTACATTGGCAAGAGAAGATAATTGCTTGTAAAGGAAGAAAGAGATTTTTTATTGTGTCTCTTGAATCATTGCAAGTTACAACTTATATAGCCAACTACATTGAGCATCACGTGTTATTCTAACAGAATCAATACTAACTAATCTTCTCTTAATGCCAGCTAAGATACAGATCATTAACTAACTACAGCTGGCATAACCGACTTGCTGATATACTTGTGATATACAGTGTATACATAAACACTGCCTTTGTATACACTCGTATATCATGCAATTTAACACTCCCCCTCAAGCTGGAGGGTGTTAGACATCTAGCACACCTAGCTTGTCTAGTAGAAATTGATGTTGAGCAACACCTAAACCTTTAGTCAACACATCTGCTAGCTGCAGTCTTGAACTCACAAACTCTGTCTTGATTAATCCATCTTTTAGCTTGTCCCTTACAAAATGACAATCTATTTAAATATGTTTGGTTCTCTCATGGAACATGGGGTTAGAAGCTATCTGCAAGGCCGCCTTGTTATCACAGTACAACTTGACAGGCAGTGTGATTGGAATACTTAGACTTTGTAGTAAACTAACTAGCCAAGACACCTCTGCTACTGCTGCCGCCATGCTTCTATATTCAGCCTCAGCTGAGCTTCTGCTAAATGTGTGTTGCTTTTTTGATTTCCATGAGATCAAGGTACCTCCTAGTTGCACAACATACCCTGTAACTGACCTCCTTGTGTTGGGATATGAGGCCCAATCTGCATCACAAAACACAGTCAACCTCTCTATGCTACCTTTTCTCATCAACACTCCTTGACCTGCTGCCCTTTTTAAGTATTTTAGCACTCTTATAGCAGCTTCCCAATGTGATATTTTTGGACACTGCATGAACTGACTTAGCTTTTGCACTGCAAAGCATATGTCAGGTCTTGTGATGATAAATCAACTTGCCTATTAGTTGTTGGTAAGCATAAATGTCTTCCAAAATTGGATCATCTATTCTCTTGGACTGTTCATCATCTGTTTGTGTAATTAATAAATCATACTCCATTATGGTAAGCTTCAGATTCAACTCCATTGGTGTGGCAACAGGTTTTGCACCACTTAACCCCATTGCAGACAACAGTTCAAGAGTATATTTTCTTTGGTTCAACAGAATACCAGTTTTAGATCTCAGTACTTCAATCCCCAAGAAATACCTGAGTTGCCCCAAATCTTTGACCTTGAAGTTGCTATGCAAGGTCTGTTGTGCCTCTTGAATTAATTTCTGATCACTACCAGTAATTAAGAGATCATCCACATACACTAGAATTACCACTATATCCTTGCCAACTTGTTTGCTAAATAAGAAGTGGTCATAGGAACTTTGTGCAAATCCTGTTGTGATCAAGGCAGTGGAAAGCTTAATGTTCCACTGTCTAGATGCCTGTTTTAATCCATATAAGGATTTCAATAGTCTGCATACCTTGTTTTCCCCCTGTCTGTGAAATCCTTATGGTAATAACATGTAGACTTCCTCATTCAAATCACCTTGAAGGATCCATCTGTAACAAGGGCCAGTCTCTTGAAGCTGCAATGCTGATAATAGTCTTGACAGTGACCATTTTAGCAACGGGAGAAAAAGTTTCATGGTAATCTAGCCTCTCTTGTTGTGTATAGCCTTTTGCAACCAACCTGGCTTTATACTTGTCAACTGAGCCATTAGCTAGTACTTAATCTTAAATACCCATTTGGAACCTATAGCCTGTTTGTCTGGTGGAAAATCTACTATCTCCCATGTGTTGTTGAGTTCTAAGGATGAAATCTCATCTTTCATAGCTGCAATCCATGTAGGATTTGAAGCAGCTTCTTTGAAGGTTTTAGGCTCATTGGACATGGCACTCAGATAAGCTTGATAAGTTGCAGACAAATGAGAGTATGAGATGTGATCAGACAAAGGATAGGCACAGTTGGATGTGGAGTTGGTGATGTAATCTTTGTGCCAAATAGGTGGTTTAGGAGTTCTTGCTGGTCTGGATGATGTGATGGAGTGTAGAGTTGGATCAGGTTCAGGTATAATAGGCTGTTGCAGACGGGGGGGTTTGTGGTGGTATAGGATCACAAGGTCCTGCATGTTCTGTATGTGGAGATTGGTTAGGTGTGAGACTGGAGAAAGAGGAGTCATCTTGGTGCACATTACTTACATCTTGAGTGACATCTTTTTATGCACTTTTATTGTTGATAGTGCAAGGGACCAAAGGTAGAGTGTCTGTTCCAGTAATAACTGCAGGCTCAAACATATCTATGAGGTCTGCAGATTCTTTGAAAGGAAATCATCCTTCTCTAAAGGTCACATCTCTGCTGATAAAGTGCACTTTCTCATTGAAATCAAACAACTTACACCCCTTTTGAGTTTCAGAATATCCTAGCAACACTGCTTTCCTTCTTCTAGGAGCAAACTTGTCTCCTTTAGGTAATCTACTAGCAAAGCATAGGCATCCAAATACTCTCAGATGATCTAATTTAGGCAACCTACCATGCAACATTTCATAAGGGGACTTTCCTTTAAGAACATCAGAGGGCAACTTATTAATCAAGTATACAGCAGTTTTGACCCAATCATCCCAAAACCTGACAGGAACTGAACTTTGAAATTTTAAGGCCCTAGCCATTTCAAGTATGTGCCTATGCTTCCTTTCCACTACCCCATTTTGCTGTAGTGTGTAAGCACAACTACTTTGGTGAATGATTCCATTAGTACTAAACAATTCAGAACAAGAAGCATTGAAGAATTCTGATCCATTATTAGTCCTAAGTACTTTTACAGTCATGGAAAATTGATTTTGATTAAAGCAAGGAAATCTTTCAGCACAACAATCACTTCACATTTTGATTGAATGAGACATAACCAAGTGTATCTAGTATGGTCATCCACTAGAGTCACAAAATATTGCTTCCTATCATAAGTTGGAGCTCTATATGGACCCCATACATCAACATGCACCAAATCAAACTTATTATGAGTAACACTATCACTATTAGGAAATTTTAGTCTATATTGCTTAGCCAAAGGACAGATCTCACATTGTTCTTTGAATATTATGATCTGTATATTTCTGCAGTGTTGTAATATGTTGCATAGTATGTATAAAAGCATGACCATGCCTAAGATGCCAAAGCTTGACCTCATCTACATTGCTGCATACTGCAACATTTATTTGTGCTTTCACTTCACTCAGTATGTACAGACCATTCCTCTGCTTACCAATTCCCATCACCTTGCCATTGAAGAGACCCTAAAACATACAAAAATCAGGAAAGAATGTCCTGAGAACATGATAGTTCTCTGGTTAGTCTGGCCACAGACAACAAGTTGAACTTGAAATCTGGCACATAAAGTACACTTCCGTGCTAGGCTAGGATCTTTGTACTGCCTGTTCCTTCTATTTAACACTTGCTTCCTGTTGGTACTTACACTGCATTAGAATGCAACATATCCAATCTGCTAAGTGTATCTAGTAAATCTCTACTAGGTGTGATATGGTGTGCTGCCCCACTATCAACTATCCACTCATAAGTTTTATCTCCACACTCATAAGTTTTATCTCCATTGGTGAATAATGCAGTAATACCTGCTAAATGTCTTTTGCACAGTTGCTTGTTGTTGTCCTCTCCATCCTGTTCATAATATCATCATACTGTTCCTCAGAGAAGTGTGGACTAAACACATGAGTTCCACTAGTTGAAGTACTTTCTCCTTTAACACAATGCACAACTGCCTTGAAATCATTCTGGCCTTTTGCTTCATTTCCTTTCTTCTTGCTTTTAAAATCTGATGGATACATTATC